>NC_056746.1:462283794-462358794 GCF_019279795.1 Protopterus annectens
GCACACTGAAGAAGGTACACAAGGTACCTCAGAGGGATCCCAAAAATGTGAAGCAAAGTAGCCTCAGAAAGCTGTGTGTGGGAGAGGGGATCTCATCAGCTTCACCATAAATACACATCACATTGTAATTATGCCTCAGATTTTACAAGGGCAGATGGCATTTTGGGATTTTAAGTTCAGTATATGGAGAAGAGTGCAGGCAACTATGGTATCATCATTTAGTATTCTTTATGATATCATCATTTAGTATTCTTTATGATATCATCATTTAGTATTCTTTATGATATCATTTAGTATTCTTTAAGACCCCTTTGTAAAAATGGTAAATGGCTGAATTAGTGATGAAATCACATCCCATGGAGACAAAGGTGAACAGTTAATGATGAAAGTAAAGAAAGGTATTTAATGAAAATGAGAAATAACTTAGCTAGAGACAGTCATTATGCTTAATATTGACAGGATACAAAAGTTCTTCAAAGAAAGGTAACTTATGTGGTACCAGTCATGTCAGCATTCCACAATATTTCTTAGTCTGCCTAAATACTATTATCAACTAAAATCATGAGATTTTTTTTCAGCAAAGTAATTAATATGTAGGATACAGCACCCTTCAACTAGTCATATTTGAAAATTAAAGTATACGTACAGACAGGTAACTTTTGTATGATTTATGGTTTCCATGATTTTGTCAGGATAATTTTAACATAACTTAATTCTAGTATATTTTGCTCCATCAGTAATTCCACTATTAATTGCAATTGTAACAGCACATTAACTACCATCAAGATGCTACACTATATACCATAAGAACCAATTAAAATCATTAAGGGTAATAGTAGATCAGCCAGACTCTCGCTTAGTAATGGTATACATTGTGTGTGTGTGTGTGTGTGTGTGTGTGTGTGTGTGTGTGTGTGTGTGTGTGTGTGTGTGTGTGTGTGTTATATTTAAAAACAGGCATACTGCCTCATAATTAACTTAATATTAATTTGGTATCTATTTCTGCCCATTGCTATTAAAGTGGATGCTTTAGATATTGAGCTGTGGCAAAATGGAAATATTTAATGTGTAAAACAACAGTTATAAAGTACAGTTGTGTACACTTACCATAAATGCAGATGTTCGAGTGTATTCACTGTTGCAGTCATCACACTTGGGTTATCTGCCTGCAGGCATACCTCAGTCAGCCCGGATACCAGAGACTTAGTATTTCTGAGTCAGATGCTGTCGCTTCTTCCCTGATGTCAGTTTGTCAGGGGTATAAAAACAGGCAGCCGACGCTATTACATCAGTTTTTCTTGCTCTAAATGACTGCCTTCACCCTTCCTCAGCTTTGGGAAGCCCCCAAATAGGGAGCTACAATATGGTGGGGAAAACACCACCAGTAAAAAGTAAATACCAGTACCAGTAGGAATAGCCATAGATAGGAGAGATAAAGAGACAGAGAAAACTGGGGGGCTGGAGGGAGGGAAACCAGGACTGCAACAGTGAATACACTCGAACATCTACATTTATGGTAAGTGTACACAACTGTGCTATGTTCTTCCTGTTTCACTGTTGCAGTCATCACACTTGGGTTGCTTCCCAAAGCTGAGGAAGGGTGGAGGCAGTCAAGAAGAGTTAGGGCTGGCAAGTAGGCCTTGCAAGACTGTTGTAGCAAAACCTGCCCTGGATTTGGAAAAGATAGGCTGGTGGTAATGTGTGGTGAAGGTGTGTACAGAACTCCAGGTAGCAGCTTCCTGGATGTCCCTGGTAGGGACTCCCCTGAGAAATGCTGTACAGGTAGATGTAGCCCTAGTGGAATGTGTTCTGACCCCCTGAGGGGTTGGTTTTCCATGGTGCTTGTAGCAGAAATGGATGCAGTGTGCTATCCATTTGGAAATGTTTTCTTTTGAAATTTCCTTGCCCTCTGCCCCTGTTGTAAAGCTAATTAGCAACTGGACAGATTTTCTGAAAGGCTTAGTCCTATCAAGGTAGAATCTGAGCTGTCTGTGCACGTCCAAAGAGTGCAGGATCCTTTCCCCTTTATTTTGAGGAATAGGGAAGAAGGTTGGCAAATGGATGGATTGGTTGAGAGCCACACTGGAAACCACTTTAGGCATAAAGGAAGGGTTAGTCCTGAGGGAAACCCTGTCAGCATGGAAAATAAAGAGTTCCACAGCCATCAGTGCTTGTAACTCAGACACTCTCCTAGCTGAAGTGATGGCTAGAAGCAAGGCTATTTTCCAAGAGAGGAATTTTAACTCTGCTGAAGCAGCAGGTTCAAAAGGGGGAAGCGTGAGTTTTTCCAGTACAAAGTTAAGGCCCCTAGCAGGGGTGGGTGCTCTCCTTAGTGGCTTTAAGTTGTTTGCCCCTCTCATGAACTGTTTGATGGGAGGGTGAGCGAATAGTGGTGGCTCAGTACTGTAATGAGCCGAGATGGCAGAGGCATGGATCTTAATGGAGGAGAAGGATAGGCCTTTGTGGAGCAGTTTTGCTAGGTAATCCAGGATTAGAGGTAAGGAGGGCAGTGCTGTGTCCTTTCCTTAGACTGAATCCAAGAACAATACCTTTTCCACTTATCAGCATAGGATTTTCTTGTACTGGACCTTCTGGTTTCAAGGATGACATCCATCACCTGTTTGCTTAGGGTTGCTGGTGGAGTATTCAAGGAATAAGTCAGGCTGCAAGATTTAAGGTTTGCAATTGTGGATGCAAACTCTGTCCCACCTGCAGAGAGAGCAGGGCTGGGGTTTGGTGTAGGTGTCAGGGTGGCACCGTTGTCAGGCTGCGCAGGAGTTGGTACCAGTGCTGGCATGGCCAGTCCAGGGCAATCAGAATTGTCCTTGGCCTGCCTTGTTTTATCTTGAGTAATACTCTTGAGAGAAGGGGCAGAGGGAGAAAGGCATAGATTGAGAGGTTTTCCCATTGAAAGGATAGGGCATCCACTTTCCAGGCCCTGCTGTGAGGGTTTCTGGTGCAGAATTTTTTTAGCTGGTGGTTGTATGGGGAGGCAAAGAGATCCACCTCTGGGGTTCCCCATTTCTGAATCAGAAGGATGAAGGTGCTGGGCTCCAATTTCCATTTGTGTGGGTCTCAGAGATTTCTGTTTAAGTCATCTGCCAATGAGTTTTGTTTGCCTTCCAGGAATTGAGCTTGTAGATGGACTTGGATGTCCAAGGCCATGTTGCACAGGGCTATGGCCAACCTGCAGAGGGTGTAAGAATGGGTTCCCCCCTGCTTGTTGATGTACCACATAACTGTGGTGTTGTCTGTTTTTTTCAGCAGTTGTCCTGGAAAGAGTAGGGATCTAAAAGCTGTCAGGGCATTCTGTACAGCTAGCATCTCTTTTTGGTTGATGTGCAGATTAATTTGACTTGGGCTCCAGTGGCCCTGAATACATTTGCCAGCCATGTGCGCACCCCATGCATAGTCTGATGCATCTGTTGTTAGGGTCTGGGTGGTGTGGGGTTGAGTAAAAGGCAGTGCATTGTGGTTGCATGCTTCTACCCACCAAAGGAACTCTGTCCTTAGACAAGGTATGATAGGAATGACTGTTTCCAGGTCCAGAGAATGTTGGCACCAAAGACTTTTTAAGTACCACTGAAGTTTCCTCATATGCAGTCTTGCATATGGAATTAGCAGTATACATGAGGCCATGAACCCTAGGGCTTGCAGTATTTTTCTTGCAGATAGCTGGGTTCTGGTGGCTATTTATTTGAAGTAGTCTGTCAGATAGGAATCCCATCCTCTGATCCTCTACTACCCCTCCACTCTCACCATTACACTATTCCTCCTTTTCCTTGCAACCGGTGGCGCTCCTCCTCTCTCTTTTTTTTCCTTGCTACTGCTGCCTCTGATTAGCCTTTAAAGTTTTTGCTGGTTCTCCTATTCTCCCTTAGCCTCCATCTTCCCTCACCCATTTCTTCCTTACCTCCTTCTGCATCTTTCTGACCTACTCCTGCATACCTTCTCCTATTCCACTGGTCTACTTGTTTTTCCTTTTTTTTTCTTTCTTGCTCCTGCCACCATACCTACCTGCATTTTGATTTCTCTCTCTCCACCTTCCCTTCCAATCCTTCTCCTTCCCGCTCAAGCGTCCTTATCCCTTCACTGTATTACTCCTACCCCCTCTTTGCCTATTCCTTTTATACTTTCATATCTATTCCTACAGTAGAATTACCCCCTTCTACATCTTGCCTCCTATACTTTCCACATCCTTTTCTTACTTCTCGTACTCATCTTACAATGGCTCCATACCTGCCAACCCAGATTTTACTCTCATTCCTACTGTTTACCACTCTATACTCAGTCTATCTCCTGTCCTGTTACGAGAAATCACTTGATGCCCAAACTCTCCATCCTCACAAACACATCTCCACATTTCTCATTCCACTTATTCCATATCCTTTTACTTCTCCTATCCCCAACTATCAACTACCTAAATTAATCAAATGTAGCAATCCTACTCTTCAAGATGGTGACATCCATCCGAACCCTGGCCCTTCTCTCCCCTCCCTGGTGCCCTATTACTAAAACCAATAATAGCTTCTTAAATAGGACATCTCTGAAAAACAACAAACAAAGTACCATACCACATACTGCCCTCCTTCACACACACTCATTTGATATTCTTTGCCTGTCAGCACTAAAGACACTGAGATTACTCCCCAAGGCTACATAGTAAGACTCGACTGACCCCCAAAAGAAAGGTGGGTGTGTTGCAATTCTTTTAGAAATTAGAAATATATCACTATCACCACCCCCACACCAACTCAAGATAGCAGGATAGAAGCCATCATGATCAAACTAATATCATCTGTATGTACCTGCCTCCTGGCAACAATATACCAACCCTCGAGATCATCTTAAAAGCATTCTAGACTGGATACTTATAAACAGAGTAGATGATATCAGTGACCACTCTCTAACTTTTATAACAAGAGAAAAAGCTGATTGGCTAAACCCCACATTGCTAGAAAAAAAATAACCTCCAAACATTTTAATCTGGACCTATTTCAGAACTGAACTCAGGGCATGTAACTGGAACTTGGACCTATTTCAAACTGAACTCAGGGCATATAACTGAACCCCCAAAAACACTTCCTCTTGAAAATGCAGTATTACATTTTAACAAAATGTTTTTATCCATTCTTATTAGAATGAAATCTAATATAGCCCCTTGGCTGTCCATGAAAACCAAAAGCTCATTCTCACTAGAAATAAAGTCTGGGCTAGATGGAGATCCCACAGAAATAACACGGATCTTCTAAACTAAAAGGCAGTGATAACTGACAAAAGAAATTCTATATCGAACTACAACAAACTCATCTTAATAATTCAAAACTATTCTGGTCCTCAATCAATAAACTCCTCTCCCCAGGAACTTCCAAAACACCTTCCCCACTAAAGGCAGACCCTGATACCCCACAACAGACTGCAGATGCTTTTAACTCTTTCTTCACAGAAACTATTCAAACTCTAGCTAAACAACTTAATGCCAACAACTTCTGTCCACCTAGTAACCAAACTAACTCCTCCTTTAAATTTTCACTACAACCGATCTCTACATCATACATTCACAAACTTCTTCTAAAACTAAAACCATGTAATAAGCTCCCATCTCTTTTTCTTCAAAAGGCTGCCAAGGTTATTGCATATCCTATATCTATTCAATAGGACAATCAAAGAAGGAATCATCCCTGAAATTTGGAAGGTCTCTCATATTATCCCACTACACAAAGGTGGAAACTCAACTGACTATGCTAACTATAGGCCCATTGCTCTCCTCTCACCTTTGGCTAAGATCATGGAAAAATGTATCCACCTTCAACTTGTACAATATCTCTCTCATCACAACATAATAGCAAACTGTCAACATGGCTTTAGACCACATCACAGTACCACCACTGCCCTGCTTTCTTTTGTAGATACTATTAATCAGAACCGCAACAACAACTTACTCTCTTCTGCCCTCTTCATTGACCTGTCCAAAGCATTCGATATGGTTAACCACCCCTTGTTACTCAATACTCTTGAATCCCTCTCATTCAATATCCCAGCCATTAAATGGTTTAAATCTTACCTCACAAATAGAAAACAAGCTGTTCTCTGGGATAACCACACCTCTCTTGCCTGTTTCCATTGGTGTTCCACAAGGCTCTATCCTTGGACCACTTCTCTTCTCCCTCTTCATTAATGATCTTCAAACAATAGTCCCTCAAGCAACCTGCAGTCAATACGCTGACGACTCTACTCTCATCTGCTCAGCATCTTCTACCCCTGAACTTATCTCTCTCACCCAAACAGTGTTCAATACCATAGAAACATGGTTCTCTAGTCGTTTCCTCTTACTAAATGCAAAACAAACTTCTTCTTTTTACCCCCACATCCAGGACCTCCCCCTTACATTTCTCTATCTCATCCAACAGCGCCACTATCATCTCACCTGACACATCAACTAAATTGTTAGGTATTACAATTGACAATAATCTCTCATTTGACCTACACATTAACAACTCCATAAAACTAGTTAACAGAAAGATAGGATCCCTATATCGAATTAGACCTTTTCTTACACCTTCAACTAGAACAAGGATCGCTCACTCCCATCTTATTTCTACTCTTCTATATGCTTCACCTATCTTCACCAATCACACAAACATCAAGCCTTTACAAACTGGCAACCTGCTATAATAACATTGCCCGCTTTGCTACCAACCCCTATAAAACACATCATTGTCTAAACTTAAAACTTTTAGGCTGGCCTGAGTTTCAGAACTATCTGATAATCCATCAACTCTGCATTGCCCATAAAATCTTGTACCAACCTAATAATACCCCAATACTCTCACAACTCATAATCCCCTATAAAAATCTCAACTCTCCGCTCCTCCAGTAAACTTCTGACAAGTTCTATAAAATCAAATAATAATGCTGGTGACTCTCTTTTTACCAATGCTGTAGGGACAAAATGGAATTTGTTACCTACTAACATAACAAAGATTACATCATTGCCTCTTTTCAAACAAAATATTAAACTGCATTTCCAAAATCACTGGCTTTGTTCATGTAGTAAATCTGACTAGCTTATTACTATTACTAACTAAATTTAACTATCTCTCTTACTCCTTCATACACTACTCACTATTTGTCTTACTCTTCATCCCCCACTACTTCTCTACCTGGTGTCTGTATTATTTGCTTTTTCTCCACAGTTAATCCCTATCTTTTCCCTTACTTTCTTTTCACTCTACTTTCCTTACATACTTTCCTTTATTTACTATATCTAATAAGTTTTTTTCTTTTTTCTTCCTTCTCTTTCTCAATTTGTACAATGTCTTGTAGATAGTATTGTGTGTCATAGGAATTAACTCCTGTAGTAGTACTTTACATTGAAGGGTTTACTAGTTTTTGTTTTTTTATTGCAAACCCTATTACTAACTCCAATATTATTATTGTTATTATTATCATTATTTTTTGGGATGAGAAATTTGCTGTATGTATCTCACTCTGTGGAGACTGAAAATGGAAATTTCTCCAGCTAGCCTAGCCCGGTCAACAAATGTAAAATAAATGTAAAATAAAATAAATAAATAAATAAAAGATAGACCGTTTTTTTCTGAAGTGAGGAATGCCATCTGGGAAGTTGTGTCCAAGCTTGCTCCCAGGATTACAATCTTTTGACTGGGTACCAGTTGTGATTTTTTTTTTGTAGATGGTGTACCCCAATGAAGTGAGAATGCTTTTTACAAAAGCCAGGTGCTGAAGCAGCAATTCTTGACTGTCTGCCTGAATCAGGCAGTCATCCAAGTACGGGTAAATTTGGATATTTCTCAGCCTGCAGTATGCAATGGCTGGAGCCAGGCATTTTGTGAATACCCTGGGCACAGTAGATAAGCCAAAGGGAAGTGCAGAGAAATGATAATGCATGTATCCTGCCCTGAAATGTAGATACTTTCTGCATCACTCCCTTATGGGGATGTGCAGATAAGCTTCTTTTAAGTCTAGGGTGACTAACCAGGCATCCTTGGCTAACATAGGGAGAAGCTGTTGCAGGGTCAGCATTTTGAACTTTGGTACCACCAGGAAGGTGTTGAGAATTGAAAAATCCAGGATTAGGCACCAAGAGCCCTCTTACCTGGGTACCAGGAAGAGTCTGAAATAGAATCCTTGACCCTTTTGTTCTACTGGAACAGGCTGAATAGCTCTGATATTGAGCAGGGAAGGTACTTGGTTTTGAGCCTCTGCCCACTGGTTTGGAGGAAGGTCTGGAAACCCGCTTGGGGTTGGCAATGAAGGGAAATAAAATTTGTATCCCTGGGATACAATGTTGAGGACCCATCGGTCCCAAGTGATAGATATCCAGTTTTTTTGCATAAAGGGCAAGTTTTCCTTTGAGGGGCACAAGCAGTTGGGCAGGGCTGGGAAGTGGAGTGAAGAAGTCATTGTGAGCTTTTTCCATAAGGAATTGGCTTACCACTTCCTGCTTTAGGGGTGGGGGCACTCTATTGCTTAGATCTCTGCATATCCTGTGACTGTAGTCTGGGTGGTCTGTTTCTCCTGGGTCTTGTTTGGGAAGGCTTGGAGGGGGCTGGAAAGGACCAGTGTTTTGAAGGGCAATGCCTACTGAATCAAAGGGGTTGCACTTGTAGGAATTCTTTAACAGTCTGCATAGATTTAGCTTTTTCTTCCATCTTTTTAGGAACTTCTTCTCCTTTGGTGACAAACAGTCCTTATTCAAAGGAGCGTCTAGTAGTTTAGATCTGACATGATCTGGCAAGGTCTGCTCCTTCAGCCAAGCATATATTCTCAGTAAAAAAACAGTGACTGCTGCCCTGCAAGATGCTTCTAGGGTATCAAAGCCACACTGCAAAGTATGTTTACTGACTTGGTTTGCAGAGTGCATAATCTCCTGCAATTATTTATTTTCTGGACAATCTGGAAAAGTTACCACTTTTTGTTTAATAAGTTCCATAATATGTTGCTGGTATTTCTGCATGTGGAACTGGCAATTCAATGCCCTGATAGCAAGAGTTGCAGAGGTATATACCTTCTTACCCCATCTGTCCAAAGCTCTGGAATCCCTGTGCGAAAGGGGGGATTCTTGACTGTAGTAGCCTTAATACCTTTAGGACCCTGGGAAATGATCTCTGAGTCAGCAGTAGGATTCTTGAAAAGAAACTTGTGAGTATCAGGTATTCTGTAGTACCTGTCTGGTTTACTAGGGGCAGGAGGTAAAGTGTCAGAAGTAAGACTGGATTCCATGAAAACATCATCCACAACATCCAGGACAGGGGGTATAGCTAAAGGCCTGTACTGAGGCAACTCTAAAAATTCTCTGAGCCTCTTTTTGGACTGAGGAGAGTCTTGGCATTCCCAATGGAAATGTTCTCTTAAAGTATGCAAGGTTTCACCAAAATAAAAATCCTCTGGAGGGGAGGCAGAGGGAATGGATTCCTCCACATCCAAATACTCATAGGCTGATAAGGGCATGTCTTCATAATCAGAAAGGTCAGAATCAACGGATTCCTGGTCTGTAGAACCTGAAGGGGACTGGATTCTTTGTCTCTTTGCAGGGTAAGGCTGACTTCCCCTAATCAGCATAATAAGGTCTTCAGTCATTCTAAGCATTTTTTTTGTGGCACGGTTGCCTAAGCATGCACTTTGGTCATCTGTTTTCTAGGCATAGTGCATACTCTGGGCTTAAAAAACTCAGTAGTTTTTGTCAGAAATGAAGTCGTCTGTTTGTTTCAAACATTGGTAGAGCAAAAAACTGTCTCAGAAGCCAGTGCCTGCACAGCGGCTTCGGACCCATCCAAGGTAGAGACATCCACTGGTTCCATAGTCGAAGCATCATCTCACGGCATACCGGACTCCGAATGGGTCTCAGCAGAGGCCTGTGAATCCACTGAAGTGGGCATCAGGAGCTGCAAAGGCACCTCACTGAGTACCGGCGGACTGACGATTAGCTTAACGGAAGCATTGTCTGCAGTTTTGGACCTATGCATTCTATCTCTGTCTTTATCCTTTCATTTTTTGGGGAAATCAGTAGTCAGATGGCTTACCAAAGCCATTTCAGAATATGGAGATCGAGAGCAAAATAATTTAGTGACAAAGAGAACCCAACGATGAATGGTTCGGGTGTTAAACAAGGCATGAGACTGACAGTAAGGGACGTCATGGTCTGGGCCTAAACAGGTGATGCAGTGAGAATGAAAATCTCTGTGAGGTATTTTCTTTTAGTTAGAGCAAGAAAAACGGATCCCTGATAGGGTACTTAGCTTTAGAAGACTTCAGGATTATTCAACTCGAAAATGAAAAATTCAGGTAGCAGCCGACCAGCACTTGCGAATTGCTTCTGCTTTGGGCTCCTCCTTAGCAAGAAAGACTGATGTAATGGTGTTGGCTGCCTGTCTTTATACCCCTGATGACCTGACATCAGGAAAGAAGTGACAACATCCGACACAGAAATACTAAGTCTCTGGTATTCAGGCTGACTGAGGGCGGCTACCTGCAGACAGATAACCCAAGTGTGATGTCTGCAACAGTGAAACACAAAGAACATCAGAATAAATATTCCAAAATATATTTTTTGCCATGAAGTATAGCTATATAGAATCAATCACCCTGTTAGCACTAAATCGTCTTGAAAAGATATAAACATTCCCTGTAAATGGCCTGCTACTTTCAACAAACAGAACTGTATACATTAGTGGCAGGCACAGATCCTATTATGAGACTACCTAGTCTAGGTATTCTCTGTATGTTCTGTCTTTATTTATTGCTTGATTGAATTAGTGATTAATTGATTGATTGAGTCATTCTTGTTTGAGTCATTTATTCTTACTGAGCAGTTGAAATGATGATTATCCAAAACCCTGTTTCAATCTGGAAATGGGTTTATAAATTAAATATTCTGGTGGCATACATGACAACAAATGTTCTATGCAAAAAAAAAATTAGGCCTATTTCTTTCATGCAATTCCAAGAATACACAGAAATCAAAAATTGTACAACTGACAGCTCCATGCAGTTAGGGCTGGTACTGTCATTTAATGACACAAGTTAAGACAAAGAAAGCCATACAGCTGAAATAACCTATACATCACTGTTCATCTATTATAATATAAGTTGAGTAAAAACTAAAGCTAATGCAACAGTGTAGAGTGGTCCTTTTACAACAAGCAAACTGCATCTTAAAATTATGGAGGCAATAAGAATGAATTGCATTTTATAGACATATGGTAAAGTTTTGAATGGATTAGACTGAGTTTGGACTGCGGCGGCAGTAAAAACATGAAGCTTGAGAAAACTATTTAGGTAGTGATGGGTAGAATTTAGAGAAGCACAGTATTGCATCAGTTAGCATTGTCTCACAGTGCTTGCTTTGCAAGTTGCAAACTGTTGCATCAGTTAGCATTGTTTCAGTCCTTTTTTAACCAGCTGCACAGTGTGGCATCAGTTAGCATTGTTATCTTACAATGTTTGATTTACCAGCTGCACAGTGTTGCAGCTGGAGAGCATTATTGCCTCACAGTGCTTGTTTTAACAGTTTAGTTCTGGGTTGGGAAACCTTTTGTGCATAGTCTACTTGTCTCCTTATGTCTGCATGACATTTTATTGGTTCTCCAGTTGTGTCCATCATCTAGAAGAAATGTTAACAGGTGAAACGGTGTGTGTATATATAAATATATATATATATATATATATATATATATATATATATATATATATATATATATATATATATATATATATATATATGTGTGTGTGTGTGTGTGTGTGTCTGTGTGTGTGTGTGTGTGTGTGTGTGTGTGTGTGTGTGTGTGTGTGTGTGTGTGTGTGTGTGTGTGTGTGTGCGTGTGTGCATGCATGCGTGACTGCATGTGCATGTGTGTCCTGTGATGGAGTTGTGTCCCATGCAGGACCTGTTGTCCGCTTTATGCTTACTAAGTATTGGAGTACTCTATACCTTTTTTAATTTCTCCAAATCTTTTGGGTTTCTAATACCATGACAGGAATGGACACCATTCCTAACTCAAAGTACAATTAAAGCTCATGAAATTAGTATTGTTTCAATCTTTGATGTCAGCCAAAAGTGCTCTTCGCAGCACCCGCAATGTGCCCAGTAATGACTCCTTCTGCAATTCGTACAGGGTTACATGGATGGTAACATATCTAAACATGACTATAGATTCTTTTTTATAAGACCCCGTTGCTTCTACTACTATTGGAACTGTCTGGGTATCTTTCTTCCACATTGCTCTCATTTCTTCCTGCAAATCTTGATATCTTATGACTTTGTCTCTGTATGCAAGACACTGTAGTCACTGGGTGTAGTGATTTCAATGATGGATGCTACTTTTGTCTTCTTTTCATGCACCATTACTTCTGTTTTTCTCACATCTATCTTTTGAACCGTTGGTAATGGGTGATCCCATGTGATATAGACTTCATTTTCTATAATGCTTTGTGGTTCATGTTTCCAGTGTTTTTCAGCTACTTCAGTACCATAATATTTGCACAATCCCCAGTGCAACAGTCTTTCCACATTATTGTGCCTTTCAGTATACAATCCTTCTGCCATTAGTATGTCACAATCAGCAACAAGGTGTGCGACTGTGTCCAATTATGTTTTACAAAACCTACATTTGTCTATTTCTCCCACATGTTCAATGGACTTTGTAAACCCACATGTACTTAGCTTACTGTCTTGGGCCACCAATATTAACCTTTCAGCTTTTGGTTTGAATTTGCCTCTCCTTAACCATTCCTTCATTCAATCCTGATCAACATGTGGTTCTTCCAGAAGTATACTATGCTTGCAACTATATTTATGCATTTTCCACATTTCTTGCCTTCTTACCTGATCCTTCACCTTCTATTCTTTCTTTTGTTTTTTGGCACATTCAGTTGCTGCCTGATTTTTATCTACTTTGTGACACTGAACATGATACAGTAGGCACTGGAAAATGAGTGGATAAATGCATGCAAATAAGAAATAAAGAGTTTTGTTGCTATAAAGGCAGGGCATGTTGTCCAGCTCAATTAGCATACAGGAAAAAAGTCCTGGGTTCGACCTAGTTGACCCAAGTTTGATTATCTGTTTGGGCATCTGTTGGAGCTAGCATGGGCAGGAGAGGAATGACAAAGCTTAAGCTTGCTTGCCTCTCTTTGAAATAAGGATTGAAGAATATCTTTCCCATGCATGTTCACATGTTAGAATCTTTTGTTAAATGGAGGTAGTATTCGAATAGGGACTTAACCACATTATACATGGAAGTGTGTGTGTGTGTGTGTGTGTGTGTGTGTGTGTGTGTGTGTGTGTGTGTGTGTGCGGGTGCATGTGTGTGAATCACATAGCCCATTGCATACCAAACCCACATGACAATACAGGGCACATGTGCAGGAGATCAGAACATAACAATGCAGGCCTGTCTCTATAAACAGCATTGGTGGCCTACAGGTTCATTCACCTCCTGTGGGAGACCCATAATTGCCACTGTGGACAGAGTTAGTAACTCTGGTCTGAAGGGGGTTAATCACCCAGATAAGCCACATTAAGTACTTGCAAACTGGGTGTAGTTAGGACTCTGGGGAGCCAGTTTGTAGCAGTGGTATGAGTCTTACCCCATCCAAGCACGAAAAGAATTCATGGTTAAAAAAGGGCACATTAGAGACCAGAACCTACAACAGAGAATGAGCTTACAGTAGAATATAATGAGTCTGTTTTGCAAATATTCGAAATAGAAATATTGTGACGTGAGTAAGGAAGGCTGTACACCAAAAAAGAAGTCATGGATTGAAATCAGAGTTTACTAGTTTGAAGGGCAATGTACAGCATAGGTGTCTAGCAGTCAGATTCTCCCAGAGAGACTAGTTTATAGCAGTGAGGGGCGAGTAAAGACTGGTAACTTGCAACTTATATGCAGTTCTTACTACGTCTGACCTTTGATTAATCCCCTCTTGCTTTTACCTGAATTCCACTTCATTTCTTGTCCCCTGTTTGAACCTTCCTACTGTTTCTTAATATGTCCTGTAACCAGTTGATATTGCAGCTACTTTTGCTTTCACTGATGTTACGTTTTATATAAATCTTTTTTCTGCTGCATGCATTTCAGCTGTGGAATGCTTTTTATATGTAACCAGCTTCCTATTTTTCTGTTTTCTTGCCAATGAAATACATTTGGAATATTAGTGTTCCTGTGTAGGCATCGCCACTTAGGCTTGCATCCTCTTTTGTTTGATTATCCTTCATGAAGTTTTTTCTTCATATTCATTACTGGCTCCTAGTACTAGACTCTTTGCAACAGCCATAGTCTCCTGTTAGATGTGGGTGTTAACTAAGCACTGATTAAAACTCATGTGCATCTCATCTGTGTTGCCAACTTTATTGTTAGAGTGTGCTAGTACTTTTGAATTCACCATCAGTACCATGCCCATATCTTATCCTCAGTTAATTAAAAACTCTCGACTTATTATGCCTAGCAGCATGATACTGCATTTCAGACATTGAACCAGGGCTTTTATATTTTGCATTTTTATATGTCAAACTGCTGAGTCTATAACCTTTTTCTTGAAAGATCCAGGATGGTATTGATACTAACTAGGGAAAATATGGTTCACTCATTTAAAAGAATTCCCTTAATCTTTGATGACAGTGTCATGGAAGCACGTGGCTGATGGTCATTTTAATAGGTCGTTCAATGAGCTGCATTTCAGAAATGCAGCATTCTCCCTTGAGCTATGGGAACAGAAGCCATGCCCTTCTCTGATCCTTTTGTTTTTTTGTTCCCCTTTCCTAAAGCTGACCAAGAGCTATCACCAGCTCCTCACCTAGTTTGTTCAGTCTACAAGATCCAATGTAGCCTCCCCCAGGCTAAACCTCTTGGACCAGTAAGCAGATCAAGGATGCTGTTGCCTTAATTACCCACCCTCATACAGCTTTGTAAGTTTTGCAATGACTGCCTTTAGTAAGTGATTATATGCTTCCTGCATATACATATTCTTCAACTAAGCAATAAACTGCTTGCAGTCTGGAGCCTGCCTGGCTCTTAATGCTACTACTTCAGCTAGTCAAAAATGCCTCCCCTCTCACAGGATGGCTGAGCTGGCATCTGTTGCTCTGTTCCATCCCCCTCTCAGTCCTTCTGATGCGTACACTACAACTTGACTACAACTTGAACATGGATTGTCTGGGGTGCAGTAAAGACTTTAGCCTTCTGTGTCAGAGGGCCAGATTAGCCTTCCCTAGTCCTTAATTTTAATGTACAGTCCTTCTCTGTCTTGTTACCCTTACCCCTCTTTAAAGCCCATTAAAAAAATCCATTTGCAAACAACTTCACAGTGATGCAAAAAAACAAAAAAAAATGGTGAAAACAAAAGCAGACTACGCCTGACAAACACCTTTACCAGTAAATAGAAAATTATAATTAAACAACTTCTTGCTAGAATGTAACGCTCTCACGTCTCAGTGTTTGACTATGCCAACATTTGGGAGAAGAAGACGGTTTTGTTTACATGCAAATACACCTTTCTCATGCCTGGGCCCCAGCAGGTTTAATCCTGGGAAAAAAATTGTTTTCTGTTCCTCTTTCATAGTCTTATGTATTATTGTTTTACAAAGTCCTAATTTCAAATGTAGCCTATTACAGATCATATATAAAAAAGAAACATTTATTTCTAGCTGTAGAATAGTGCAGTTCATAAATACATTTAAATGGTTAAAGGGTGATCCTTTACTGATTCCTTTCATTGCATTCTGGTTCTTTTCATTTAATGTAGTATGAGTAGGTTAAATCTGCTCACTTGTAGCATCTTTTGTGATCAAGAAGTCGAAGAAGTGAGATCTTTTATCTAGCCTGACTTCCTGTTATAGAACCATTGTTCATTTATCTATATTTGTTCACTTTTTAATCCTTATAAACATCCATTTAGTAACCTTTTACTAAAGTTTTACTATTTGGTCCACCATGGATGTAAGAGTAAACCTCTAGATTTTACCACTGTAATATTACAACATTATCTCAAACTTTCTTAAGCCCTGTGAAAACGCTTATGTTCAGATGATATATTGCTCAATGCCAAATACAAACATTATCACTATATGTGAGTCAGACACTCCTTTATCTCACTCAATTGCTATATGTGTGTGTGTGTGTGTGTGTGTGTGTGTGTGTGTGTGTGTGTGTGTGTGTTATGACAACAAGCCTCATTGTTAGCCATGTCCTGGTTTTGATACATGTACCTCTTCTTCAGGAACCTTTTATTATTAAATATGTATGTCAATCGAATACCAGTGATAACACTGCCATTGTGAGGAACATACTTACTGATATTATCTTTCCATAAAGACTTTTGCTACTATAAAATATGTCACTGATAATCCAGAGGTTGTTTATGGGTTTCTATTATTGGCACGTGCCAAAAAGCTGAAAAAAAAGGACAAAACAAAACCCAGGAGAAGAGTGAATTGCAAACACTGTTCTTCTTGAAACTGTTCTTCACTGAACACTGTTCTTCTTTTCGCGGGGGGGGGGGGGTGCAAGCCTCCTGCATACGCTGAACTTATATATGTATATATATATATATATATATATATATATAATATATATATTGTATATATATATATATATATATATATATATATATATATATATATATATATATATATATATATATATATATATATATATATATATATATATACCAACTCCAAGATTGCCATAGCTCAGAGAAAAGTGAATATTCTGGTAAATGGCCATCTTGGACTTAACATATGGAAGCCCATTTTTTTGGACATTCAGTCTCCATGTTTTGTGACTCGCTCTAGCCAATCCCAATAATTCAAATGGTTACTGCAAGGGGGTTATTAGTTTCAAGAGAAAGGAACTCACAGTTCTAGCAACAACAGAGTCAACACAACAGGGCAGCCCTTCTTTTTCTAAACCACCAGGAAACTTAATTTATTAGGTCTAGCACTTCTGCACACTTCAAAACAGCAATATTACATACTAAAACATCCATCAGAAGCAACAATAAAATGAATCCAATAAAAAGATTAATTAATTAATTAAGTAAGTAAGTAACATAATTAACCATCAAATAATATTCTTCGACCCAGTTCATTATTTAAACTCAAGGGCTAAGGACTATTTGTCTGAAAAATAATTCTGCTCGATTCCTTAATAAAATTGTCTCAGTAGTCCCTTCACATTTTTCCCCTGTAAAACCTGTCACAACACTCACACCTTCATAAAATTTAAATTTCCATTATGTTGTCTTATTATATGTTCTGGCACAGGATTTTCACATCTTCTGTTTTTAATATAATTAATCTTCTGTTTTAATATAATTAATTTGCTCTAGAAATCTCAATTTAAATTTCCTTTTTTCTGTCCTATAGGTACTAATTAATACACATAAGCAAAATATTGCATATACCATAAATTTTGAATTACAAGTTTAAAATCCCAATATTCAAAATGTTTCTTATAAATATATTATACTTTTATTATCATACATTTACACGCATTACAAGAGCAACAGGGGAAGGTCCCTTGTGTCTTTCTTGCAATGACTGTATGCATCTATGTCCTTAATATATTTACCTCTCTTATATGAAAGAACTAGTTTTAAACCTATCATGTTTCATTGCTCATTGTCATTCAACAAAGTCAATGTTTCTTCATTTAAATTTCCATTATATCAGAAAATATATAACATTCTGTTACAAAATAGATACTATTTCTGTGTGGTTTATATATGTGCTGTTTATCATAATTTTTATTCCTCTCCTAGTCTTTTCTATTTCTATCATATGCTTCAAAATACAATTTGCTATTTCAATTTGGTAGTTTCTCCTCACAACCAATCATTATTTGCGCTTGCTCTTAAAAATTCACCCGAAGGAAATGAGCTTAATATATGAGATGAGTGGCATCTGTTTGTTACATATAGCCCTTCACTTTCCACAACCATATAACAACAAACAACTTGCAAACTTACCCACTGTTTAGCCTTAATAGGTAGGTGAAAAGGAGAAATATTGGCAGCTGAGGCCTGGTTTATTCTGCCCTATTTAATTATAAGAGTGAGACACCACTACACTGAATAAAGGGCACCAAGGATACAATGTGTTTTAATATCAGCAATACATTTTTGAACTGTAACTTATAGATTTCTGACAGCAGAATTATTGTATACAAGTCTGATGATATGATGATATTGAAGTATTGCAGAAATTCATTGACTTAACTTCCTATGATATATGCAGGACTTGAAAATTATCATCATCATCACCCCACTTTTTCACATTTTCTACATGGAGTTGAGAAGTGCAATGCTTCTACATTTTTTGATGCTCATGCCTGCTTGCCACAGATCTTTCCTTACACAATCCATCCACCTCTATGAAGGAGGCTCTCGTTTCCTCTTGCCTTCTTCTTGTCTGTCCAAAATCATCTTCACCAGATGGTCTTCTGCTTTTCTGCACACGTGTTTGAACCATTGTAATCTGATCTCTTTGTTCTTTCCTGCAATTGAGCAACTCTGGCTTCTGCTCTTATGTCCTCATTACTTCATCTATCCCACAGTGTGCATCCTACCGCCTAGCTCAGACACTTCTTCTCCATCACCTACAGCTTACTCAACTGGTCTGCTTTTATGGCCCAGTTTTATGCACCATACAGTAGTACTGGTCTCACCACTGTCTTGTACACCTTACTTTTCAGTTTCTTTGGCATTCTTTTGTCATACACTACCCTTGATACTCTGTGCTAGTTGGCTGCAGCCCTTCTGATTCTAGCTTTGACCTCCTCATTTAGACTTCCCTTCTCCTCAACCATCCCTCCCAGATAATTGAGACTGTTAACATATTCCATTATTTTCCATTCTGTCTCAATTTTCAGCTTCAGAATTCCCCCATTTGCTGCCTTTACAGCTGTCTTATATGTACTTAATTTCATCCTGTGTGCCTTCAGTTTTGCATTCCATTCTGCTATCCTGTGCTCAAGTTCTTGCTCAGAGTCTGCCTGTAATGCCACATCATCTGCATACAGCAACTCTGTTGATGTCCCTTCTGACCTGTTTGCTAATGTAGTCCATCACCACTATGAACAGCAGTTTGCTCAGAGCTGAACCCTGATGCACACTTATTCCCACTGGGAGCCCCTATGTGAGACCGAACACTGTTCATACTTGAGTCATTGGATCCTGGTATGTAATTTACACTAATTCTACTATTGTTTCTGGGAGTTCAAATAACCTCAAGACTGTCCTAATTAACTTTCTTGGTACCATGTCATATGCTTTCGCCATGACTAGGAGTGCCGAGTTGGACTCTTTCCTCATTTCTAGCTTCTTATCTGTCTCACTGCAAACACTGGGTCAGTTGTGCTGCATCCTGATCTAAATCCAAACTGCTAATCTTCCATCTTACTTTCAACTACTCTGCATATTCATTTATCAGTCTCCGTCTCCTGAACTTTCATGCAATGTGACATGAGTTTGCTACTTTTGTACATCCCACAGGTGTGGATGTCCCCTTTGTTCTTGAATACTACCACTAGTATGATTATTCTCCAGATATCTGTCTGGGATATACTTCTCTCTCCACACTGGTATGAGTACTCTCAGGAGCCATTTCTTTCCTATGTCACCCAACATTTTTATCATACCTGCTGTGACCTCATCTGATCCTGTTGCTTTACCTGACTTCATTTTCTTTAGTGCTGTTCTTATTTCTTCTATGGAGGGCTCCTCCTCTTCTCTAATTGTAGACTGTGTCTGGGGCAGTACAGTTTTTTGGGGGAGAGTTCTTCATTCAGAAGCTGATGGAAGTACTCCTTCCAGCTACCTTTGATGTCCTGTGGACTAGTGAGTAGGTTGTTGCTGGCATCCCTTAGGTTCATAGGTTCATAGGTAGGTACTAGGCTATTGACCCAAGGGCCTAAGCAAGCCTAGCCAACAAGGTTACCTGGCTTATGCCACCCAAGAAAGTTAATTTCCTGTTCCCCTGTCGAGGAGAGCCACAGAAGTGATCCCCGGGGTGTATTTCCTATTTCCTATTCACTTATCAAGATTTTTCTTGAAGAGTGCTAATGAGGAACTTTGCTTGACATAGATGGGTAGCTTGCTCCAGAGTATAGGAAGTCTCTGGGACAGGAATCTATCCCTCCAGCATGCCCTGTTTATTGTGGTGACAAGGTTTAGGTCCCTAGAGCGTGTAGCTCATAAGGATTGGGATTTCTTTAGGTGTAGTATGTCCAACAGCTCTGGGTTTAACATAGCTTTATATGTTAGACAGAGATCTCCTCAGAGTAGGCGATATGCTACAGAGTAAAGGTGGAGTTTTTTGAGATGGCCAGTGTAGGGCATTTGTTTGATGCCAGTAATCTTCTTTGTGAGGTGCTGCAGATGTCTTGTGAGATACATTCCAAAAGGGGCGTTGTACTCTATAATGGGTCTAATGAGTGCCGAGTAGAAGGGAACAATGACCTCTTTTTCCTGGATGAGAACCCTTTTGTGATGAGGTGTGCCACAGAGAAGGATTTCCTGATTACTGTGGCGATGTGATTATCAAAGGAGAGACTACTGTCCACCTGGGTCCCAAGGTCTCTTATCACACATTCGGCATTAAGTAGACTGACATTTATGTGGTAGTTTATGGGTACAGAGTATTTACCAAAGGGGATGACAATGCACTTTTTGGCATTGAGCTTGAGGCCATGCCTCTGACACCAGGCATCTGTCTCAGTGAGGCCCTTCTGTAGGATGTCCACATCATTTGGGGACTCGACTATGGCTCCTAGTTTTCAGTCATCTGTGAACTTCATTAGCCAGAGGCCTTCTGTGTTAGCCTGTACTTCAGAGAAGTAGATACCAAACAGGAGAGGTCCCAGGACTGAAGCCTGTGGTATTCCACTTGTCACTGGTTTGAAGTCAGATTTGGAGTCTGCAACTTTTACAGTGTGGGTTCTGACAGTGAGCCAGTTGGCAACCCATCTTGTGATGTAGGGATTTATGCCTAGTTTAGTGAGTTTAGCTATAATTTCAGAATGGGGGATGGTGTTGAAAGCCTCTGCGAGTTCAAGATAGGCTGTGTGAACCACCTTACCCTCATCTACGGCTTTGGTGACTGCCTCAAAGAAGTCAATCAAGTTCAGAAGGCATGATCTGCCTTTCACAAACCCAAACTGAGTGGGGTCCAGAGTTTGGAGGTTATCAATATCTTTGTTTATGAGTTTCATGATGATACATTCTATGGCCTTGCAGACAAGGCTCATCAGGCTAATATGGCGATAGTTCCCAGGATCAGTGGTGGCTCCCCCTTTGTGGAGTGGGATAACTGTTGCTGTGCACCATTCAGTGGGCACAAAGCCTGATGTGAGACTATGATTGAACATGGTGCTTAGGTGGGGAGCCAGTTCATTCTGAAGTTCATGTAAAACGCAGCCTGGGATGTTGCCCAGTCCCATGGATGCTGTTTTTCTGGTTTTAGAGAGTGCAGCTTTTACCTGCATAGATGTGATTACAGGGACTTTGCATTCTTCCTGTATAGATATGGGCCCTTTAGGGGGTGAGAGGGGGGTAAAGTTAACACTGAACCTGTCTGCCAGGATGTTGGCAATATCAGTTGGTTCTGTAATTTTCATGCCATTGTGCTGTAACTCAGAGCAGATCTGGGTGTTGCCATTGAGATTCCTGACATAGCTATAGAATCCTTTGTGGTTGCCCTTAGAATCAGTTGCAATTTTGTTTTCGTAGCTAGCTTTGGAAGATCTTGTAAGGGATCTCAGCTTCTTACTGAGGCTGACCAGGGAGCTCCTCCACTCATGGGATTTTACTCACTTTTGCAACAGTTTCTTCCTTCTGTTGTAGAGTTTCTTTATGGCAGGCGACCACCAGGTTGGCTTCCTTTTTTGGAGGATAGCTTCTTGGTTCTGTTTGGGATAGCATGATCCGTGCACTCGTGTAAGTGCTTATAGGGTGCATTTGTGTAGGATTCAGCAGTTGTAACTGTATTGTCCATCTGCATGGGTGTCAAGAAGTTCACCACTTCTGTCTTAAGTAGCATGAAGTTAGCTTTGGAGAGATTTTTTACCATGGTTTCCTTAATGGGGGGTGGGGGCAAGATGTGGATATCAATGGTGATTAGCTTATGGTTGGATCTGACCAATGAGGTGTTGACTTCAGGTGTGGAACACCAGTCACTCATGTTGGTAATGACTAGGTCTAGGATATTGTTGCCCCTGGTGGGGGTGTGGATAAGCTGATCCAGGGCATTGGAATTTATGAATTCCAGACAGCATTGAGCGAAGGAGTTGGTACATGAGCAGTTTTCTCAGTTAATAGTGGGGGTAGTTGAAATCGCCCATTATTAGGGTGTTTGGTTGAACCCTAATATTTTCCAGTATATCAAGAAAAGAGAAGTGGGAATCCTGGGGCATGGTGGGGGATCTATAGCAAGCTACAATTTGGATTGCAGTTTTGCCCAGAGTTAGTTGCACTTGGATAACCTCGGATGCATTGTACTGTGTAACTAGCCTGGAGGTGTGGATATCTTTAATGAATATGGACAAACCTCCACCTTTGGTGTTCTGGTCCAGGTTAGATGGCCAAAAAGTATGGTATGAGTTATAGCCTGGTAATGCAGGGGTGCTCTCTAGAGCCTTGAACCAGGTCTTAGTCACTGCACAGATATCAATGTTCTCCATTTAAAGGAGTACCTTGAGTAAGTGCATTTTGAGATTTAGACTTCTAGCATTGAGTAGCATTACCCTCTGTTTTTGCTTGCCTGCTCCTGTTATGGTGGTGAATTTCTCATTTGAACCTTGCCTAAATAAAGCACTGTAGGGGCGGCAAGAGCCTTAGCCAGTATCCAGAATCCCATTGGCGACTATCTTTCTTATCCATCTATCTTTGCTTTGCAACCATATGTAGCTTCTTTGTGCCAACTACTGAGTCACTTTCCAGAAGCTGGTAGAGTGTCTCAGATGCCTTATTCTTTGACATTGCAACTCCTTTCTTAGCTTCTTTGTTAGCCAACCAATATTCCTTCCTAGCCAGGTCAGTCTTTTCTAATTCCCATTTTTTTCCTGCACTCCTTCTTTATTTTGATGACTTCCTGGACTTCTACAATCACCACCAGCTTTCCTTATGTACATTATTTCCATACACAGCTTTCCTGTATATCTGTTTTGTAGTTTTCAACATGCTGATTTGAGGTGCTGCCATTCTTCTTCAACTTCACCTATTTCTACTACTTCTTCTTGAGGTGCTAGAGCCTTGAGTAATTCCTTGAACTGTTGTGCTTTCACTCCAGTCAACTTCCAGGTCTTCGGCCTAGTCTCGGTTGACCTTTAAGCCTTCTTTGACCATTGCTTGCAGCTGACTGTGGTAACTAATGGTTTATGCTGAGGGCTGACTGTACTGTTTCACAGGGGATGACTTTGCAATCACTGATTCTACCCCAGTGCCCTTTACTTACTAGGTGAAAGTGTACCTGAGTTGCATATGGGCCACTCTGGCCATTCTTGTATGTGATCTTGTTTTTGTATCTCTTTCTGAACCATGTGTTGGCTATTATTGAGCCCTTTGCCAGAGAGAAGTCTAGAATTGCCTTCTTTTTTCCTGTTGCCCTACCCATGTGGATCCAGGCAGTCTTCATATCCTGTTGTATCTGTCCTGATATCTGCATTCAGGTTACTCATTATCAGCACCAGTTCAAGTTGTCCTCATGATCACAACCCCAGTGTAGTAGATAGGCTGAGATTATAAATATAACTCTGTCATTACACTGGAGTCTGATTGGCTGAGATTATGAATACCACTCTGTCATTACACTGAAGTCTGATTGCCATGAGTCTAACACTAATTCTGATGAAATCACTTACTGTCTTCTGAAGCCTCTCGCTCACCACAATTCCCACACTATTTCTAGCCTGTCCTCCTTCTGAGTAGTAGATTCTGGATCCCAAGCCAGGTGGCTTTGCTGCACTGCCCTACTACTTGTCTCCTGGATACACAGGAAGTCCAGCGTCCTCCTTACCATCATGTCATCTACTTCCAAGCAATATCTTGTCAGTGAACCTGCACTGAGTGTAGAAATTATTAGTTCTTGCTTGGCAGGTTGTTTGGTTTTTTGTCCAGCTTTCACTCAACAGAGCTAGCCCAGATAATCCAATTTGGGCAACTGTAAATCAGACGGCCAGTAGCTTATTGACCCAGGGATGCAGGCCTTTATGGGAGGCAGACACTGCCCAATAGGGGCACAAACATCTTTCCCACCATTAGCATGAATCCTTGGCATAAGTCAGAGTATGCTGGTTGTCAACCCATTTATCACCTGCAAATACCCATGCCCATTTAGCAACATTAGTCAGCATGATCAAATCACCTAGAGCTATATATTACACCATTGAGTGGCTAGTCCTGCAATGGCGTGCAGTCTGTGATCCGCGTTCTCCTATCTTGAAGATACTGTGCAATACAGTAGATGGCCAAAGCAGTTGGTCTATACAACTCTTCCGCCTATAGGGCATTAAGTAGAGTATTTGCTGTTGCCCACAGCTCCATTCTTGGATAAGTTTAAGATGTAAACATTCAAAACATTCAGCATGTTTTTTTTTTTTGTGGTGGGAGGAACCCCACGGAGTGACAGGGAGAACATGCAAACTCCCAACAGTTGTTGGCAAGAGGTTGGGATTGAACCTTGTGTGTGGCAGTTGAAGACCTCAACCATTAAGCCCAATGGGGCCTGAAAATTTTGGTGCCAAATGCCCAGAAATATATGGTAATTGGAACAAGAAAACAATGAATTTCAAATTGCTCTTTGAATATTAAAACATATTTTTCAAGTGGGCTTTCCCTCCCTGCCCCTCTGACACCCCTGATTCTTATACAGACTACCTCTGAGACCATAATACCATGGTACAGGTGGAATGCTCTTAGATATTGCAACCTCAGCAGTAGTGCAGATTCCCCTACATTTGAAGATGTAGCTCTGCTATTAAAAAAAAAATCACATTTACACTCCACAGAATTGATGCAGTCATCCAAATGACTGATTAAATTCATAGTGTGCCTGCTGTAGGTAGGAAGAAATGAAGAGCCAATAAAAAATGGATTACTGCGCCGGTCCAGCTGCATGCTGATGACATCAAGGCTAGTTGACAGTGGTCACATAGAGACATTGCTCAGCTGACAAAATGTGCAGCAGCTGGAATATAATATAAAATGCAAGTTTATGTAGTTTGGGGGTCAGGGAACCCACACTGGCTTGGAGGGTTAATAAAAATGAGGAGAGGAGAAGAAAGGGATATAAAGTTATAATTATCCCTAGAGAGACGTATACACTGCATTGTGGAATATTATTGCCTAGGGCTGACAGGCTGCTGGTATACTTATGTTAGGGATTCCAGAAAATGTGAGATCATGATAAGTCCACATTTGCAGTATGACCTACATTTCTGGAGACCATATAAAGGAAAGCACTCTTTTCTCTTCAGTGCAGACTGAGGCTTTATACACATCTCACTCTAGAACAATATACTCAGAAGCCACCAAATATCACAAAAATATATGATTTTTTGAAGCTCTATCTATTCAGTCTTCATGAAAAAGTCTTTGGCAAATCATCTATCAATCAGTAGAAAAAAAAGTCTTCATCTAGATTATTGTAACAACTGTTAATGGATATGAGAACTGAGTTAACTAATCAGTCATGTTATGACCCTACAATCAAACTAATGACTGTCAGAATAAGCAGAGGTGGTGTCTATAATAGTTCCTTCCATCCATACTAACAAATTGCAGCTGAGTCCTACAGCAGCCATGTGAATAGCCATCATCGTCCACAGAGTTTACTAGGCAAGGAGAAAAAAACTGAAGTAGATTGCTCGGTCTTCCTTCCATATCTCAGCAAACACACACACACACACACACACACACACACACACACACACACACACACACACACACACACACACACACACACACACACACCTACCTACCTACAGTTTACAAGTTGCCAGTTGACCTAAATATGTTTTTGGAATGAGGAAGTCAGAGCACCACGAGAAAACCCAGATGAACATAAGAAAGACATGCAGACTCTCAGACTAGGAAACCCAGCTGTGAATTAAACTCAAAAACCTCTTATTGTGGGATGATAGTGCTACCCACTTTGCCACTGTGCAGCTAGACTTTATTTGTAGTTCACAGTTAATCTTTAAGCTTTGTTTCTAAAAGTATCATCAAAAAAACACATATCCCATACAACAACATTGGGAGAACATGGTAGAAACTAAGAAAGTTTGACTTTTACCTCTACATAGCATATAGTGAAAAAAGGGTGCAGTATGCTATATTATTAAAAAAATAACAGCATTGTATGATTTAGTCTTGTAGATATAGCAGAGGAAGTTTTACTTAAACACATTGTTTCAGTGAAGTTATTCAAAGTGACAGCTAGTAGTTTTGTGGTTTGAATGATATAGCCATTTGGTACTACAAATCAGTCATGGATCAGCTACGGCAGAGACTGTTGAGGAAAGCTACATGCATAGTTGCAGCAATGAGTATGGTGGGACATGAACATGACGACCTAAGACCAAACTGTAGATGAAGATGAGGATGACGAACACTATGAAGTCACTAGTGACATCTTTCCTGTACATGCAATTGTTCCATGTAAAAGTTACAAAATGTGAATTTTGCATTAGACTTTAGTACCAAAATGAAGGTTTGTTCTTTTGTCCCTCCGACTTGCTAATACTACCTTTGTCAATAATGGGTATATTTCTAGTGTTATCCTCAAGTAATGGAGCCAGAAGTGAAAGTCTCATTTATTGTAAATGCACATGTAGTTTGGACTAGATTCAAGTGACAATTTTAGCTCTGGTTGATGAGCCAGACCTTGTATAACATGCTCCTGTGTCTTTCTTCAGTCTTTCTGAGTTTCTTTTCCTCTTCAGTGACAACATATGGGCATGCACTTTTTTTGCAAAATTAAACTTGTATAAAATAGATAAATGTGTTAAATATATAAAATAACATAAAAATAATGACAGTGTTCAACCTACAGCATAAATACTAATAATGGAAGCGCGACGCTTCCTAATCATAGATTACCTAAGCATACATTGTGTCTTGCCTGCTTTCAAATAAAATAACTAATATAATGAATATAATAAATATAATAAAATTAATGCATACTGTCCTAAACATCTAAATAACTAGAACAGCTACCCAAGAAAAATAATATTAATCATATCTTGCTGAATAATAAAAATAATAAAATATAAAAAATATAAAAATATAAAATATGATGTAACATATAATATAACATAAATTTAGGCTACTCTATATAGGTTTGATACAGTCATTAAATAAAACAGGTCTAAAAGTTAGCGTATATAGACCTAAAATTAATAAATAATAACATATAAATCAATAATATATATTGTAATTAATTTGTCGACTCTCATTTTTCATTTTTTGACTCTCATTTTTTAAAATGAGAGTCAAAAAATGAAAAAAAAAACAAAAATTCAAAAAATGAAAAAAAAAACAAAAAACAAAAAATGAAAAATGAGAGTCGACAAATTAATGGTTTTATAACTCTTTATTAGTTGACAGTGGTGGAGGGTTAATAGTCATTAGTCATTGTTATAATTATGCATCATGATTATTATTTTACAATATATATTATTGATTTATATGTTATTATTTAGTAATTTTAGGTCTATATACGCTAACTTTTAGACCTGTTTTATTTAATGACAGTATCAAACCTATAACGAGTAGCCCAAATTTATGTTATATTATACGTTACATGTCATATTTTATATTTTTATATTTTTATATTTTATTATTTTTATTATTCAGCGAGATATGATTAATATTATTTTTCTTGGGTAGCTGTTCTAGTTATTTAGATGCTTAGGACAGTATGCATTAATTTCATTATATTTATTATATTCATTATATTAGTTATTTTATTTGAAAGCAGGCAAGATACAATGTATGCATAGGTAATCTTTGATTAGGAAGCGTCGCGCTTCCATTATTAGTATTTATGCTGTAGGTTGAACACTGTCATTATTTTTATGTTATTTTATATATTTAACACATTTATCTACTTTATACAAGTTTAATAATCAAAATATTGGGCTTTTTTCTTTCAGTTTCAAAGCCTGCTATTATTACAGTCTCGATGTATGAATTTTTTATTATGTTAATAGAGAATTGCAAATGCACCTTAGTTAGTTAGCTTTGATCTGTACCTTTAAGGAGCTAAAGGGAGAGCAAGGGGCATGGTTAAGTGTCTCAATGCTGGTATTTAAACTCACTTGTAATGGTGTGAATGTTTTGCTTGTCTGAAGAAGTTAATGCAAGGTACTAACGAAAAGCTTTTATAGTGGCTTAATAAAATTTGTTGTTTTTCATGTTTTTTATGTTTGGACTGGCCTGAGTCAAGTTCTTGGCTTTTGAATTAGCAGTGGTTTTCGCTAGTTTGTTTTTCCGGTCTTGAAAGTTTATTTCTAAGGTAAAAAAAGTAACAAATGCCATGATGTGAGGTAAGTTCTGATCATTAAGACGGTGACAGAATGTTAGTAATTCAACAGTATGGCACATATATGTTTGTGGTGGCAGTCACAGACAGGAAAAAAAATAATCCCAGAGAAGTGAAACATGTGGTGTGTGTGTGTGTGTGTGTGTGTGTGTGTGTGTGTGTGTGTGTGTGTGTGTGTGTGTGTGTGTGTGTGTGTGTGTATCTGTGATGAGAAAAAGAGATGAGCAGAAAAATAATTCACTTGGCTGAAAGTAGAAAATCAGTAACAAGAGACAGTTCGACTCATAAATGTACTGCAGGAGTATCACAATTTCAAAGTTAAATTCAAAATAGGAGGGCAAGCAAAAACGTAAAGCTATAAAATAGTTGAACAAAACTGAAATTTTTTGGAGAAGTGACAAGAAACTTGATAGACAGCTAAACAAACTGTCAAGTTTTACATGTTCTCCCTGCATACTGTAGGTTTCCTTAAAGCATTCTGATTTCCTCGCACCTGCCAAAACATGAAGCTTAGTGACTACTCTAAACTATCACTGCCCTTGCGACTGTCGATATGGCAGAACAAACAAACAAACAAAAAAAACTTTCAGAAACACATAAGTAAGATGATGCTATGTGGTTTCTATGGAAAGGCCTGAATTTATTACAACTATTACTCCAACACCATTTTCAGGCTGTGCACAGCAGATGTATAACTAAGGAAGCAATACATTTTAATCAGTATCAGTGGAACAGTGGTAAGGTAAGAGCAAACATGCAGAGAAGTAGAAGTCATGATAGTGGGTAGCATACATAAACAAAATCATAAGTAGATGTGATACACAAATTAATTTTGCAATGCATGTGAGTTTTAATTCTGTGGGCTGTACAGCCTCAAGGAATAAGAAAGCTGTTCTTTAGTAAGTGTTCAGTACAGTGCATGTTTATCATTACTGCTTCTGTATTTTTTACTGTCACCTGGGTATTTTTGATTTTCCTCATGAGTCTTAGTCCTTTTATTTACATTGTACTATCAAAGTTGTAACTGTAAAAGATCAGTTGGATAAGGACACCTGCTGATTAACAAATAAATTGTATTTCCTGGAGCACCCTTGTTAAAAGGTATAACTATTTCAATGAGCCTTTCTAGTTACTGGTTGTAATTAACCCGGATAACTAAACTAACTAAATAAAAATTCTCAGGATCACACATGATAAACATTCCTGTTTTACTTTAATATAGCTATGCAAAAGTTTTCTTAGAAATTCTTAGTATGAGAAGTGCTACCAAAATAAAAATATTCACTGGAGAAGGACAATTTAACTTTGTACTAGTTCTATACTACCATTTCGTTTTATAGTAGTGACTCTTCTGTGTCTGTTCTAAATTGTCAACTAATGCTTTGTGTCACAGCTTTACTCTATCTCGAGGGTGTTTTTTTCTTATTTATAGTCTGCAGATCTTTTAGAATGCTAAAAAGACAACTGTAGAGTCCATTTATACCTTTGAACAGTGATTATCCATGTACACACCTCTGCCCTTTTGAAACAGCAATCTGTATGACCTTGGTCAGAGTTATTTCTATGTAGCTCACTTTTTTTTTCCATCCTATGCAGTTCCTTGCAAGTGTTAAGTACTTATTGTCTAGGTGAAGATGTTGTTTTCTGGAAATGTCTAAACATAATATTTGGATAAGAAAGTAAAGAAAAGGAAGTAACAGGATAACTGACATTTAATATAACCAGCTGCAAAGGAATTGCATGGAGTGAACGTGAGACCTAGTTTCACAGCTGCCCCTTAGATATTGCTTGAATAAGCCAAAATAAATATCCTAATATATTTTTTCCCTCCTTTATTCTGCATCCTACGCATATTTCTAATGAATAATTTGTATATTTTTAATTATTTTACCGTTTAAAGTATCTGTCTACAAAAACTTGGACATTAGCTGTCTGATAATTATTTAATCTGTACATTTCAACAATCTATGTAGCTACCTTGGTTGAAGTGACCATTCAAAGACAATGTAGCAATTGTCTCATGTATACCAACAACCGCCTACTATTCAAATAATTTGCCACAGTGTGTGAAATGTGTAGTTATATAATGTTATTGGTGGCAAAGCTCTCAGGCAAAGCCACTACAAATAACAATGAGGTTATCAGCACCACACAACACCAGAGTAAACCTATCTCAAAATCTCAGACCAAACTGATACATCCACATTTGCTGAGTCTCTTAAAATAACCTACCTTAAATGCAGAAGCCTCCTAAATGTAACACAAAAACAAGTACCCACAGTAATCTCACAAACATACATCATAGGCAGTGCCCACCATGAAACATACATCTAGGAGTTACACTGACTCGGTTCACAGGCCCATAAGGCACACCTTCACACTATGCAATATCCTAGTCATAGGTGGCTCCATAGTGAGACACACTGTGGCACCACTCACCAGGCTGTGCAAAGACAGGGTCGCACTTAGTTGCCTATCAGGTGTCAGGATTCATCACATCACCCAAGCATTGCACTCAAGTCCTTGCATCGCAAGTATAAGTATAACCCAGTCATAGTACATGTGGGTGTAAATGACTTCAGATGTACTTTCCTGGACTATATGAATAGAAAACAGAGTTAATCCAGAGGGCTCAAGTGAAATCTGGTATCCCACCTGTGACCCAGAGGGTGAGAGGACTAACAAGAAACAAAGTATAAAGGATTAATCCAAATAAAATTACTTTAGCTAGCAGATCTAGGAGACTCTTTCTCTCTGATACCCTCCCTGTGGGAAGAATAAAGTCACCTTGTTGAAGTTTCTAGTAGTTTATTCATTTAAGCAGGTAGATGGATGAGTGTTCCAAAAATATAAACAGGTTATATAATAAAATTAAAAAAAGTTTAATTGCTCTCAGAAGTAAATGCAAAGCTTAAGAAGCTAAACAATACTCTTGTTGAACTAAACAAGGAACTCCAGATCCAGATCAAAACAAACAAAGTCAGGTATGAGGTAAAAACAGCCACCCAGGTAAAAGCTAACCACAAAGCCTTCTTTAATTATGTTAGACATATGAGAATCTCAGAAACCATGACCAACACTGCACAGTGCTAATAGTAAAAGATATCACAGACCCTGAGGATATGGGCAATCCACTAGCAGATAAATGAATCTCTAACGTCATCCCCTCTTCCCTGCAACATTCTCAGATCAAACGCCCACTTCTAACCTCCGCCTCACATCTTACAAGTACAAGTTCTCAAGGCAATATCTAAGGGCCAGAACGCTGTGTTGACAGGGAAGTATAACATACCAGGCTGCCTGCTGGTTAGCCTGAAACTTGAATTGTCAGACCCCCTATAAAGGCTAATTAACATTAGCTTCAAAACAGACTTGGTGCCGGATGAATGGAGGACAGCAACAGGTTGTTGCTACAACAGACCTAGTAAATTATAGATTCATATACCTGATCAGCTTGAAATATAAGGTTATAGAAGGGATCATTGTGAAACTAATGAACAGGGATACAGGTGACCTACAGACTGATAACCCAGCCTAGTTCAAAATCATCAAAGGCATGTTCTGCTTAGAGTGGTTTACTTCTTCAAAAAGGATGAGGGCACTCAGTGCATACTGCATTTCTGGACCTTGCAAAGGTGTTTAACACTATTCTACCTTAGGTATCATAGATAAACCCTAACAGCTAAATGTTAACCCCTGCATAACTTGTTGGATAGAAAACTGGAGCACAAATAGAACACAGGAAGTAAGGGTGGGTGATTCTACATTCCCCAAAAGACCTATCACTAGTGGAGTGCTTCAGGATTCAGTCTTTGGGCCACTTCTCTTTTGCATTTATTTCTCAGAGGTTAAAACTAATATTAAAGTTTTGTATCTGACCAAGTTTGCAGATGACTTCACAGTTGGTACCATCATCAGCTCCCAGTAGTCATCAGGACCCTACAGGACAGCCTATCTCAAAACAATAATTGGTGTCAAAACCATGGACTAAATTTAAATGTCAAGAAATGTATAATCATATCCTTGATCAAGCCTGGCTCCCTTTGTAACTATCACTTTGACAACCCCCACTGAAACTTGATCTTATAGCTAGACATCTGGGAACCTATGTCAGGAAGGAACTGTTCTTTGATCAAGGTGTATCCACAACTGTAAGGAAGTCCTTTTTTATAGCACAACTTATATCTAAAGTTATGGCATCCAGATAGAGGGGCAACATCGTTTCACTGTATTTGGCATTCATTAGGCTGATCATTGAGAACAATGCCCCCTTTGGTACGTTCCTGTTCAAACACTTGTCACTAAAAAAATCAAAGGGCTAAGTTATAAAATCTATGTAGACTATCTTATAGCCTGCTGTCTATTCTGGGCATCATAGACGATACTGAGACGTGACCTTTGCCTCATGTATAGAGTCTCAACAGATTCTGTTCAATCAGACCTACTACACAGTCACAAGTTCAATGGTATCGGAAGCACCCACTCAAGGGACCTCAGCCTCTTTTACAAGATTATATAGAACATGCTGGTGGGGTAGGTATATATCACAGAGAATACCCCTTCTATGGAACTGTCCTCGCTTTATTCAAAGGTAACTTAGATGAATGGATAGGTAACAGTAAATTCACCTCTAGTTTAGCACCAGTGACCTATTAGAATAGTGGAAACATAATGACTCCAACATATACTTACTGAGTCCCACTTGGGAAATTCATATTGCAAAATATAAGAGCTATTCATTACCATGGAAATGCAGGACTAGACTTAAGATCTTCACAGATCAAAAGCCGAGTAAGTACCTATGAACCACTGAATTTTCATTTTTTTGCTAAAACTCAAACACAGTATTTATATTGCAGACCATCTTTATTCCCAGGAGTTTCACATATTCACATTTATGATGGTATTCAGTTTGAGGGTTCCTGAACTGATCTTCCGCAGATCTTTTGCTGTTGCTTGCAACATTCATGACTTATGCACAATTTACTAACACAGATAATATGATTTCTGTATTGGAGTAGGAATTTATTGTTTACAGCACTCCTGCTGCCATTGCCATTCTGATTAATATGAGTTGCTCTTTCTTTGTAACTTTTTTTTTCATTGCTGCTACATTGCCTCAAGCCATGGCTGAAAATAATCATTGGGTCAGTTCACTTAAGAACTTATGAATTAGATGGATAGCCAGACACAAAGATAGGGACAGGCAGGCAAACAAGTAAAGGAAGTTTTCCCTACTTATCCAGTCAACCAGAAAGCCAATGCAGATTGCTGCTCTTTGGTAAACATATGTATTACAGATCCCCTACGAGAATCTAATTCATACCACACTGACAGTAAACCGCATAACTAAACCTCACCAAACAACGCACTCAACAAAACCCTGGGGTGGCAACAGTTAGAAAGCAGTTTTTGCAAGGATAATCTCCCATGTGAGGGGCTTTCCTGCATCCCCCCCTGTCTCTCTCTCTCTCTATATATATATATATATATATATATATATATATATATATACACATGCATTCAGATAAAATTGTATAGTTGCACAACCTCAGGGTAACGAGAAACACCTTCTAAGAATGAAAGGGTGAAAAAATATGGTCACAATAATGCAGTCTAATGGTACAGCCAATTTCTATTAAAGAGTTTGGAAGTGCTTACTTCTAGGGCTAGGATTGGGGAAACTATATTCCATATGGTGCCAGTCATCAAACGGTAGATCATTATAATTTTCTCTTACTTCATCTCAAAAACCCATACCTCATCAGCTCTCCAGATTTTTTTGCAGAATATCAAGATTTTTACCTCATATTTTTGGTCGGTTCAATATAAAAGTTGTGGTTTTCTGGAAATCTGCTGAGGATTGAAATGACTAAATAATGACAGACATTTGAGCTTCAGACTTCATATCTTCAGAAAATGCATGTTATCAGAAAACCTCTTATTCTAGCAACTTTCTAAGTTAATAAGAATAACACTTAAAATCTGTCTCAGTCTTTGGGCATTTGTCCCCCCGCCCCATTATTTTTTTATTTCTCCAGAATTCTTGCACTTAGAGATTGAGAAATATGCAAAACCCAGACTTATTTTATATCTTCAGATACTGTCACATGCACCTTTTGATTTATAATGTCCCTGCATTTGCTTGTGGCTGTGTGCATGTGTGTGTGTGTGTGTGTGTGTGTGTGTGTGTGTGTGTGTGTGTGTGTGTGTGTGTGTGTGTGTGTGTGTGTGTGTGCGTGCGTGCGTGCGTGTGTGCGTGTGTGTGTGTGTGTGTGTGTGTGTGTGTGTGTGTGTGTGTGTGTGTGTGTATGTGTGTGTGTGTGTGGGGGGGTGGTATCAGATAAATTGGACTCCAAAAGCCGTTAAGAACTATAGACTTCTGTGACACAGGCACAGAATAGAAGTGGTCAAAAACATGATATTCAAAACATAAATAATTAGCTATCTACGTTAAACAACAAGAGGAAAAACCCTGTGAAAAAAAGACTACCAGAATCTGAAATCAGATATGAACTTTCAAAGTGATATTCTTATTTGGTTTAAGCTTTAGAACTGGGCTATGAGACATGACTTGCTTTGATTTTATTGCAGGTGATGATGTGCCATGCTCAAATTCAAGCATTTTGATATGAGGAGTCCAGATTCAGAAACTGAGAAACTGAAAGCACAAGTCTATTAACATAATATGGATGTCAGCAAATACCTACATTTAATTAGTATTTTTATTTATTGATCAGGTAAGTGCTTGATTCAAGGAACCCATTTTGGTTATTACCTCAGCCAAGAAACAGTATAAAATCACAATATGTTTCCATATTGCCAACTCCATTGGCAATGAGGGATGAAGTCCTGCATATAGCCCAGAGGACCAGGGTTCAACTAGCATCGCAAGATCTGGAGGAACTGGCTGTGGGGGATAGACAGAGAGAGAGAGAGAGAGAGAAAGAGAGGAATAATGAGGAATTGTCTGCTCACCTCTATCTTTGTGACTCAGTGTGTGGAGCATGTGCTTCATGGAAAATCCCTGATAGAGACTGGAGGTCACTGAAGGTAATTACATTCCAGGTGATTGGGCAGTTTTGAGACTGTCTCACATAATAGCAGGATCAGTACTCATACTGGATGCCTACTGCATGTTACTCTGTGACACATAGAGGACATGCTTAATTGGGGATTTGAGGTTATACAGTAAAGAGCCGTATACACAAAAGAGGTGATAGTCCCATTCGTAGTATGCTGTCTCCTTAGAAGTGAATGGGCTGTAGGTCTGTTGTCCTGGCTGAATGAATTAGTAGTAGTAGTAAAGTGTCTGGGAGAGTATTATTACATTAAACCCTCAGTTAACCGGCACCCATGTGGATTGGTAGATGCCAGATAACTGTAGTTTCTGGTTGCTTGAGAGTTACTATTAAAAATAGGCCTGACTAATACTGTACCTATACTATTTGTTTGGTTTGACTTGTTCTCAGGTTGGGGAGAGAGGGAATTTATTCCTATCTTCCTTTTTAAAACTCTAAAAATGAAATGTATGTTTCTGCGGTGGTGGTGGTGTTGGTGGGGGGGGGGGGTAAAGAAACTGCAACACATGAAAATTGTATGTATTTCTTTGATATTTTTTTGCCTGTTGCTTGAGAGTGCCAGTTGCTTGAGTTCCAGTTAACTGAGTTTACCGTAATTACTAGGAGAAAAGAGCAAAAAAATATATATGTATATATGTATAGATAGATATAGATACAGTATACACTCAGAAAACATGCTAACACAAGAGATACAGTAAAGAATACAACTGGTAATAATTGTAACTAGGCTATATCTTAGTAATTTTACATGCCCATCACAACAGAAGTAAAAACACTCATCAAAACATCAGCTCACAGCTGCACAGCAGTGAATTTAATCATTATATGCAAGTACAGGAGAGATGAATTAAGTATGGTCTAGACAATGTCAGCCATCTTCACCTGCAGATGAGTAGTATTTCACTTTTTTCTTGTTCTTTATCTTATATCAGTGCCCCTCTGACTACCAGCTGACCTGTGAGGATTTCTTTCATTCCCTCAGCCTGAAGGTCTAGTTGATCTTCAAGCCAAGGAACTGTCCCACATGACGGACTCAACCTGGGAACAGAAATGTAGTTGTCTTTGGGTCTGGGATGCAGACAGGAAGTCCTGGTACTGCGTTATTCTTGGTGCACTCTGAGGAGTACTGTAACATAGCTGGCATCTGTCTTGCAGCTTTGACATGTGTAGCTGCTTGTAGTACTAAGCCCAGTGATGTAAGTTCCTTTCCTGGTTGCAGTTCACTTTATTGAATCTGCTTATATCAACTAAGTGAGCTGGCTGATATGTCTTTTTCTGTCAAATGTATTTGTTTTCATAAGCTGGAAATCTCAATGTTGGGATATCGACTCTCCTACTTCCATTGCATCCAGCTTAGTTGGGTTGTTTTCTTATGACAAAACTTTTGGATACACCAAATGCTTTTGCATTGGAGGTAAAAGAGTTTGTGTTATGTGTGTGTGAATGTTTGTTGTTAGGGTAAGGTTTTGGTAATGGAATAGAGTTAGAGTTGAGCATGAGCAGTTATGTGATGTATGTGTGTGTGTGTGTGTGTGTGTGTGTGTGTGTGTGTGTGTGTGTGTGTGTGTGTGTGTGTGTGTGTGTGTGTGTGTGTGTGTGTGTGTGTGTGTGTGTGTGTGTGTGTGTGTGTGTGTGTGTGTGTGTGTGTGTGTGTGTGTGTGTGTCTTGTATAGTAGTGGTATTGTTAGGACTGGGAATAGGGGCAGTGAAAGGGTTACAGTTAAGGTTGACACACATGAGTAAGATGATACAGAAGGTTTGTAGGTTTATGATTATTTATATTTGAGATTTATTAATTAATTTTTTGATGCTGTTTGCATTGTTTGTTGTTGTTGTGTCTTTCGGCATTTCCCGGTTAGGGGTTGCCACAGCGGAACTCCGGTCTGCTAATGATTGGCAGTTGATTTTTACGTGCCGAGTTGCCAGCCCTGACGCACAACCTTCAACGAAGGTACGCCCATTCATGCATGTCTACACGCAGAAGACACTGTAGCTGAGAATCGAATGGGACAGCATCTTACTATGAGGTGACAACGCTACCGTACAGTTTTAAATTGCTGGATATAATCATGCTCCCACATGTACATCTCCTAGCTACAGCCTGCATGTTGTTTGGAGAGCATGTGCATCTGAGCTATTGTTCTGACATACCACTATTACAGTAAAGTGCCTCCTCTCCCACCAGATTGGCAACTAGGTGATGGACACTTATCCATGTCCCTACCTGGTTCCTCCATCTCTCTGGTCAATAGCTGATGCAGAATGTCTGGGTAACAGTTAGAACTGTATAAGCCTGTGTCGTACAGCTGGTCATAATATTCATTTGTTATAACATCTATAATAATACTGGGTTGGAAGATGAACTTTATCTGTTTCTCTGACTTTTTTCCCTTTTTTACTCTTACAAGTCTGTAATACTCCATGTGGTCCATTCTATTAGAGAAAGTCTGGAAAGTAAAAATTCCTTCGCCAGGGTCATTTTTTTCCAAGTTAGCATTTTTGTATTATACCGAATACTGTAATGCAGGTAAAGATCAGACATACTGATATAATACATATTTTCTTAGGAACTGCCTCAGGTATAACAGGAAGTATTTTTGTAGTTCATTGCAGAGGTGCTTTACGTGACAGAAGAGCAAGGAAGTGCACACAACCTAAACAGAAAAAAAAATGGTTTGATTATAACCCTGTTTCATATTTCAGCTTCTCGGCTGCTAAGGTGACCTGTGATGGAATCTAAGCATGTGAGAGCTGTATGACATTTCCCTTCAGCTTTAAGGAGCTTGAATGTATTGTTTTTAATGATGTCTGCTCTTAGTCTGTATATACCATTCACACTAGAGAGAAGTAACATGACATCTAATCTCATTCACCCTGCTCTACTTAAAGCCCTAATGTTGCTAAAAGACCCATCAAAAGAAATGGATAATCCTGACCTGAAAGAACTGTAGCTTGTCTAGGAAGCAAAGTAATTAATGTTCACAAAGAAAGCCCTGAAGTCAAAAACAAACAGGGTCTCTGTAAGTGATCCACCTCTTTCCATCAGTGCATTTTTTAAGATGTAATCCTATATAGACAGAGGTGAAAAGAAATATGGCAATTAGAAACATATGTGACTAAGGTTCAAGAAATTTCAGCATGAGTGAAATAAATAGGATTATTTCTTTACTTATCACTTTCTGTCCTTGCTTTCCATATCTCTATCATTTGATCCTCTTCGGTTGCCATAAGCATTAATCATTCTTATTTGTTGTTAGATGTAGAGGTCGACACTTCAAAAGTCAAAAGGAAATTACAAAGGAACAAAGTGTAGCTAGGTCTATTTGTAAACAATATTGAGAATGTCCAGTTCTGGGCTTGAAATACTTTGAAATGATGCTCTTCCCCTGTTTTATTTGCATTTTATTTAATATTTTATTTAATAGGTAGGCTGACCTGGATCACAAAGGTCCATATTCAGACAGATACAGGTTTTAACCAATGTATTTATTTATTTACTTATTGGCATTTGTTTACAAAGAAAGTCCGATAGGGTTTGTTATCCAAACATGCTTGGGAAGAACAGCTCTACAAAGATATAAACTTATATGAATGATTAAACAATAATGAAAAAAAAAAAACAAGTAATCTCCGTGGTATCCCCGAAGTCTCAAAACAACCCACTAAACAAGAAAAGTGGGTCCAAAAACAAAACAGTGTAAGAAAATCAGACCAGACAATAGTAGTATAAATAAAGTAGCTTAACTTAAACTCAAAAAAAAAAAAAAAAAAAAATATAATAAAAAAATATACTAAGTACAGAAGTTACTAAATCCAAAAAAAAAGCAAGTCAAGCAGCAGCAGTCTATTTCAGTCAAAGTAATATTACACACACAGACAAAAGAAAAATGAAAAAAAGAAAAACAAGAGTAATAAGTTTTCCTATATACTTATTTTTTATAAATATAGATATACTTTTTATCAGGCAACAAAAGTTTATTGTATTGACATGATAAATTCACATCCCCCATCAGTGTGACATTTAAGCTGGTCCTGCCCTACTTAGTAGCTGTCATAATAATATAACCCTTATGTACTTTAAATAAAATTTATAATGATGTGGTACCTCTTATTTAACCAGATTATTAGGCCTGTGATTTTTATCCAAGACGATATACTACATGGCTAGAAATATATCATCCTTAGTCCATTTAGCAATCAAATATATATATATAAATATATACATATACACTTTGCATGCAAAAAAATCAATTGTAAAAATCATATTCTATTTTCATAACCTATTGTTAACAAAGATCGCTTTCGTCCTTCTAGACTTCTTCAGGTCTGTGTACAAGAACCCTAAAAACTATCTATAAAATATTATTGTATAATTAGTATTGTTATTACACATCATTTTGAATAAAGTGGAAAAAAGAGAACCAGAAAAAGAAAAAAATAATAAGAAAAAATGTATGATGATGGAAACAAAATATACACTTAAATTACAACTGATTTAAAATGGTATTTAAAACCAACTGGTAGAATTAAATAAAATAAATTAGTCAATGCTTGCTTAAAACATAATGCATTGACATTGGTTAAGAATAATTATGCAATAATGGCTCATTGCCATTCAAAAGCATACATGCTGATTGGACAGCCCAACCAGAGTGCCCACTGTAAATTGAGCATATACCAATAAAAAAAAGTCTGACCTCTGAGGCCACTGAGGGGCCAGACATTTCTATTGGCATATACTATGGAGAACAGAGCAAAATACAAGAAAAATCAGATACATTCTACAAATCTAAAGAAACACAAACTGATATTCTTTGTATTTTTGTGTGGTTCCTCCCAACATCTCTGCAGACTCTCGTACCTCATAATTGTCCAGATTTTCATTTACCTCATAATTTTCATCTTTTTCTCATAAAAAATGTAGCTTTCTGGCTAGCCACTGGGGATTGAAGTCATTAAATAATGACCACCATTTGAAGTTTAGGCTTTATATCCTTGACAAAACACAAACTAACACAAAACCTCTCATTTTAGTAACTTTCGAAGTTTATATGAGATATAAAATCTGTCCCTGTATTTGAAACTTTGTTCCCCCATATGATGGGCTTTGTCCAAGTGTCTTGCATTAAGAGTGACAGAAAAAAAAACAGCAACGGAGATCTCTTGTATTTGTTGCTTCTCATGAAAAGCACTAATGTATTGTACAAGCATGGGAATACAAGTCTCACACACATCTGCATTTCATCAACAAACATGGAAGAGGGTGGAGGAACACAGCACAAATACATTATTGAAGAAAGGTAAGCAATTTTTTTCTTAAATAGTGTCATTGTATAATAACAATAACATACTCCCTCATGATTAAATCAAAGCAAACATGGATAAATCCAACATTATCCACACCTAGTCATAAGCTATTACAAAACAATATCGCATGATACTCAGAGTTAATATTAACATAAATGAAATACAGTAAGGTAAGGTAGTAAATACAAAGTTTAAATGTTGAAGTGAGGGTTTAAAGAATTGGAGAGATACAATATATAAAATGCAAACCACAAAAATAAATAGCATGCAGGTGTAAACAAACTATAATGACTACCTCAAGGAAAGGTGGGAGCATATACACATTTTATTTTAATTTTATTTTGTTTTGTTTACAGGGGTAGAAAACTGATCAACAAAACCCATTTAAGAGTACAACACAATCATATCTGAGCACAAAAAGCAACTCTAAGGAACATTCAGCACAAAGAACTCCAAATGGTGCAGGGAGGTTGGAGTTAATATCCCAAAAAAGTATCAGATGGTTTTGTGCCACCTAGAAGCATCAGAGTATGAGACTGCACTTCTGCACTTTCATTTAACTCTTCTAAAAAATCGAGGGCTACATGAATGGATGATAAATGGGATACTGTTACAATGCCATCACTCAGAAGATTTTACTGTCCCGTGTGCTGGGATATAAGGGACTATTAAGCCTAAACTGTGCATCTCTTTAGGGCCTATAGGAGATGTTGACTGAATGTAGAGAAGTCTAGTAAGAAGGGGACAGAGATGGTCCTTGAGAAGTTTGTAAAATGGACTGTACAAATGTGTACATTTTAATATGGACCAGTTGGAATTGTGTGAATGGAGGCAAAGACATCTAGTAGATGAGGGACAAATTACGATATCCGATGAAACAATTATCAGAAAAGTAAAGAAGAGGTTCAGATTTGCCTTGGAATTGCAAAATGAGCATGTTTAGAGTAAAACGAGCACAAGAAAAGAGATTAAATGGGCAAAATGAATATAATAAAGGGGAAAAGGGTGTATTAAGTGCAAATAAAGCAAGGCAACTGCATGGTTTGGGCAAATGACAGTGATTAAAGCTCAGAATAGCATAATTAGAGATATTCAAAGCATCGCAAAGTGTGTAAAGGTGCTTACAGTGTGTGTGTTTATTACTGTACATTTATTCTGAAGAGTTTATTGAGTGCAAAGTGCAACTATTTCATGAAGTGCAGTCAAAATATAGCCATTTCTAAAAGTTTCTTGTTCTGGGTGTGTCTACATGTGAAGGGCCCCCATTACAGAGTGTTTCTTGCACAGAAAAGAGTTATTTAGCAAAGTGCAGTCATTTTGGAAGTGTTTCAGTGTGCTTTGTACTGTTCATTCGCAATGTGCAGTTACCTTGAAATGTTTCTTACTCAGTGCTTCTTCTACTTTCTAGTTTATTCACACAGTGCAGTTACTTTGAAATGTTTCTTATAATGATGATAAATTAATTTACAGTATAATAATTTCAAGAGTGTTCTTGTGCTTATTTCACAAAGTGTTTTGCAAAGTATTTCGCAGAGTTCAGTTACTTAGTGGCTTATTGTGCTGTTGGGCATGGTTGCAGTACTGGCATAAATTTCTAGCATATATATATATATGTATGTGTGTGTGTGTGTGTGTATGCTTGTGCAGTTACAAGTGAACTTGGATTGCATTGTGTTTTGCTGGAATTTGTCGGCATGGCAGATGGATTTCAAAAACTATTGCCACTTGTATTTGATTAGAATATTGCAGAGAACTGGAGGATATTTGAGCAAGAGTACAATATTTTCATGCAAGCAGCTTACTCAGATAAAGATGCATGCACTAGGGCATTCATTTTGCTAAACCTACTTGGGTCAGAGGCCATTGATAGAGAGCATTCATTTGTGTATGCACCAGCAGTGTATGAAGGTGAAGGTGAAAATTGTCATACTGTTATTCAGGCTGAATCAAGAGAAGATGTGCAACCCCCAGACCAATGTTACATTACAGAGGCACTTGTTTTACACAAGACCAAAGGCCAGGAGAAACATTTGCAGCTTATTTTACCGACTTGAGAAACAAAGCTAAAACTTGCATGTTTGGTGATTTAAAAGATGAGTTCATGAAGGACAAGCTTGTGTGTGGTATTAATAGTGCTGCTGTGAGAAAGATTTTGCTTTGTGACCAAGACTTAACGTTGAGCAAAGCTACTGAGATTTGTCAGATTCATGAAGTTACAGAAAGGCACACAAGTATGCTTGCAAGTGACAAGAGCATGGTTTCAGCAGGTTCCAAAGCAAATGTAGACAGCGTGCGGTAAGCAGAAACAGGCCTAAGCACATGGCAGCTGCAACCCCTGTGGGTGTGGCAAGGAAAGCCCTTACTTTTCCAGCAAGTATTAAGGCTAGTTCAGTAAAATGGCAATGCTCAATGCAGTACAAGGGTGAGTCAGCAAAACCCAAGTCAAGCTTTATTGTTAACTGTTGCAATTGTGGTGCCAAACATGAGTCTAAAAGAGAAAAGTGCTTAGCAGTTGGTCAGCAATGTCACAAGTGTAAAAAATGGGATTATTTTCAAAGGTTTTACAAGTCAAGTAAACCTCACTTAGTTGCAAAGAAAGATCACTCAAAAAAGCAAGTTGGTCATATAGAGAGCTGCAACTCTACTTTCTACATAGATGGCGTATCAGTAATTGGTGAAAAGGTTAATGCAGTAGATTTATTAGCAAAGGGTGAAGCGTCTTGTACTGTCCTAATCCATGGTAAACCCATCAAGCTCAAAGTAGACATTGGTTCAAAGTGTAATGTTATGTCAGCAGAAACATTTGCTAAAGTAAGAGCCGGTGAACAACTTAATGTGGCTAGTTGTATGAGACTTGTTGCATATGGAGGTGAAGAAACTCTTACCCAAACTGAAATGCAATATGCTCAGGTTGAGATGGAGTTTTTGGGAATTGTGTTTGCATGTTCAAAGTTTCATGATTATATTTATGGTCAAGATATCCAGATTGAAACTGATCATCAACCTTTAGTTACTATTTTAAAGAAGCCTATACATTCCGCTTCAGCAAGATTGCAAGGAATGATGCTCTAATTACAAAAGTACAACTTCAAAGTAGTCTATACAAAAGGCAAAATTCTTTATCTGGCTGATATCTTATCCAGAATGCCCAGAAATACAACAGAACAGCTTGATGCAGAGAATTTTGACTTTAATGTTATGGAAGTGCATAATTTTTCAACCACGACTCTTGATCAACTGAGAGATCATACAAAGACTGATCCTGTTTTGCAAAAGATCAGCCACTACATCCAGGTAGGATGGCCGTCAAAGCAATCCAGTGTACCGCCTGAAATACAACCTTATTTTCCTTACAGAGATGAGATGTTGATGGAAGACGACATTATTTTCAAAGGTCCTAAAGTTGTTGCTCCTTCTTCCTTACAATGTGAATATATCCAGATTTTGTATTGTGGTCACCTAGGACCCAATTCTACCAAAAGAAGGGCAACAGGAATAGTATTTTGGCCTTCTCTAGCAAAAGACACTGACAAAGTGCTTTCATCTGGTTCAGTATGCAATAGTACTAGACCGTATCTGCAAAAACAGCCACTTCAGTTAAGTCAAGTTCTTGAACTACCTTGGTCAACAGTAGCTATTGACATATTCGAGTGGAACAATCAGCATTACTTAGTCTTGGCTGACTCTTATTCGAAATGGTTTGAGATTGATTTGCTGCCTAACCTAACATCTACTACTGTTACTATTAAGCTGAAATGTCATTTATCAGTCCATGGCAGTCCACATAAGCTTATCTCTGATAATGGTACTCAATTTAGACCTCCGTCGCTTTACCATAAAGGGTTGCCCTCCAAGTTGTAGAACACAATGCTGTCACTCAATAAGTATGCGAATATAGTTCCAAGAAAGTCCAATACACAGTGGCAAGTTCAAATCATAATTAAATTTAATATAAATCCACAAGACAACACAAATAACCAAATTCACATAAAAAATGATGATTAAGCGCGCTTTCGTCTTCACTATGTAGACTTCATCAGAATCACATGTACACACTGAATGAATGCTTTAAATATGAACCACAACAGGACTATCATTGGCTAATTGATTAATTATTGCTCCAAAGAGTATTGTATTAATTAATACATCCACAGCTGTTCACGTCATGAAAACAAGACCTTTTGCGTGCCATAAAGATAAAATGTCTCAATTAGTGTTAAAAATGTATGAGACTTAAGATCATAAAATAAATTGCATAAATCACATAAATCACAAAAATGTCTAATAGTCAATCAGGCTAAAAAAACAGTGTATTTCAAAAGTAAAGTTGTCAGATGACAACCCTTCCAAAATGCATGTAAATGTTGCTCAAAATGTTATAAGGTAAAATGATAAATATAATTGAACTTTAATTAACCTATTCTTTATATGAACACATGAATAAGTGTATAAATTATTTATAAAGCACAAGCAATAAATTAAAAATGTAGTATATGATATGTTATAAATCTTCAATATTTAAAAATTATTATTTTCATAGATGTATTGAAGTTGCATATGAATATGTAAAAATGTAATATAGTATAATAATAATGAAAATTGTAAAAGTTATTATTATTATTAAGAATATATAATTACAATTCATTATATTAAATATAAATGTTAAATATTAAGTATTAAATGTTAAGTATTAAAAATTCATTAACTATTACATACTTACTAATATATATTGGTATTAATAATAAAAATATTAATCAATATATATATATATATATATATATATATAATAAAAATAATAATATTCATATAATAAAAAATAATAATTAATATTCATATAATAAAAATACTCTTTAAAAATACACTTAAAAACTCTAAAAACTCTAGGATGTGAATAAAACAGCACATATTAAATAATTGTCTTCATTTACAGGGCAACCCTTTATGGTACAGCGACGGAGGTCTGACTTGTTTTATCAGTGTTTTGCTACAAGAGGTGGTGTTGTGGTTAATGGTACTCAATTTACTAGTGAATTGTTTCAGAAATTTGCAAAAGAATGGGACTTTGTACATGTTACTACTAGTAGTCCTGAATATCCGCAGTCAAATGGTCTAGCTGAACGTGCAGCACAGAGTGCAAAGCAATTACTAGAGAAGTCAAAGCATAATGATACTGATGTCTTTTTGAATTTATCTAATCTCAAAAACATACCCCATGATGATATACTTTGCTCGCCTGCTCAAAGACTTCTATCTAGGCAAATCAGAACAAAATTGCCTATCAGTTCCAGTTTGTTGAGGCTTAAAGCTAAGAACAGCAGAGCAATCAAAGCTCAGCTATTCAGAAAACATTCTTTCCAGAAGTCCAGTTATGATAAAATGAGCAGATTTCTTCATCTATTGAAAGAAGGAAAGACAATGAAGATACAAGCAGCAAAAGGTTTTGACCAGATTGGTCAAGTAACAGGTTATGTGCCAAGATGATATCCTATTTCGTGGAATTGGAGGGTGTGGAGTACAAGAGAAATTGCAGACATCATCTTCCTGTATCAGCACTGATATCACTGCATTGTTCCTGTGATACAGACACTAGATCTCAGAGCAATCAGACAGTGTTTCTGTTACAGAACATGTCTTAACTTCTACTTCTGTTCCTGATGTCACCAAGGTTGAACATTCAGTAGAGCCAGTCTCAGTGGCTCAACCTAATTCTCAGTTTTATGTCACACGATTTGGTCACATCTCCAGACCTGGTGTGAAATACACAGCAACCTGGACATAATTGTCTATATGTATTTAGTTCTGTATAACTGCATGTCAAAGAAGTATCTTGTATTTATTGCATGCCAATCAATGTCGTCAATGAAATATGACCCATTTCTCAAAGAGGGAGTATGTAGAATATGTATGTGTGTTGTACCTTTAAGAAGCATTTTCAAGGTCAGCACGTGCATATAAATAGCTAGCATGTGCTAGCTTCAGTGCCATTTTGAGAGTGCAGGCAGAGAGTGAACATGTATGACAGAAATAGTCAGTCTGTTTATAAGTTTATCTAAGTTAGTTATTTGCCTCAATCCTGACGTGTTTGTACATAATAAAGCTGCTTGAACAAACAAAACACATGCATGTTCATCTATTTCATCCTGACTGGATGAACGACAATGTGTATTCAAGATTTTTGTCTTGACATAAAATACTTTGTGACACCTGGCAATTAAGTTAGTTTTATTTCTTTTTTCATTGATTTGCATAAAGGAAAGTTTTCTTTTTATGGTTCAGAAGTTAGCAGATGAAAAAGATATACAAAAAAGGAGAGTTGTCATTGCTAGACACACCTCTCTGGGTTCCCAAAGTGAGAATGAACATGGGGTGGGGAGATAGGGCAAGTCATTGATGAAATGGAGTCCAAGGCAAAAGGCTCAATGGTACCCCCATGGCAACAACAGTGGTCACCCAGTTTCTTACTTCACTTCAAGTTCCCTAATGCTAGTGAAGTTGACACTTCCCAGCACTCCTCCTGCTTTTTTCATTATTTATTTACTTACATACACATGTTAAGTCAGAGGTTTATTGCTGCATCCAGCTCTCAGCCTGACATGAAGTATCATACTTGAACATAGCAGTACTGCCCAATGTGTGTAGCTACACAGCTTGTAGTGACCCTGCACTATGCTCCTAAGCAAAGTTTCAGTCATAGATTGTTATACTATAACAGTAAGTTTCAGCCAAATAACTGAACCATCAAGTCCACATAATATATAGGTATAATGGAGAAAAAGGAGGCAGTTAAAGTGTAAAGTCCATAGTAATTTAAGCAATAGTAAATTGATGCTCTAATTATATAAACATCCAGACATCCAAATTTTCTGCCTGTCTGGATATTTAATATCCTTATAATATACATTATAAACCAAACTCATAACAAATAAAGCCAAATCCAGTGTAGAATAAGGCTGTCTAACCAGACTCCCGCCCAGTTGTTGCTGTTTGGTTTAGTCAAGACTGGCTATTCATGACTTTAAATATTTTGCCACATGAAATGAATTTGTTAATAACTACTTCTTTAAAAGAACTATTGCAAATTCAGTTTACCACTTCAATACTGCTATATCTATCCCTCTTAGCTTCTGCCACATCATCTTCTTTTACTTTCAATCTTTCCCAGTATCAGTGTGTTCTCTAAAGTGAATACTATATTTCCATTATAGAGGCAAAATGGCTCCATACTGAATTTTTGGGACTTACAATTCTGAGCCCTGACTCACCAACAAAAAAGGCTAAAAATGAAAGAAAATAGTGAGTACTGAACAGCACTCTTCTCCTTTAAACTTTTTATTTTCTTGCAGAAGGAAAGGCCACTCTGCACCCCTTGATATAAGAGGGAATCCCCCAGTTCACCCTGTATACACAAACTGTGAGACTGTCATACCTCAGATAAGTGGGAATATTCCAATAAATGGCAGTTTCATATACAAAAATCATACATTCTGCTATTGCACAAAGGTGGAAGCTCTGCTAATTTTCCAAACTGTAGACCAACTGCAACAGTCTCCTATATCCAAAATCCTGGAAAAATGTATCCACAGACAACTCCTCCATCATTTGCTTCATCATCAGCTTCATACCCCTACTCAACTTTGATTTCACCCCAGTCATAATACTCTCAATGTTTTTTTCAAATTTGCTAATACTATTAACCTAGCAAGAAACAATGGCCACTTTGTCCCTGCTATATTCCTTGACTTGAAAAAAGCTTTTGATACTCTCCCACATCTTAAAATGATTCAACAACTATCTTCTCTTGGCCATTATCCATCATCTTTACAGTGGGTTATCAGCTATTTGACAGATCAGCATCAATCTGTCAAATGGCAAACTAACTACTCATTTTTCCTACCAATCATTGTCAGGGTCCCTGAGGATCCATTTATGACCCTCTACCTTTTAATATTTTCATAAGGAATCTCATTACAGCATCTAACCATGCTTCCTTAATTCACTAAGTTGATGACTCAACCCATATGTACTCTGCACAAAATCTGTCCAATTTTCAGCCAGTAACCCAGTAATCTTTCTCTTCAATTCAATCTTGGCTTAATAACTCACAGTGCCTTCAAAGCCTAAATAAAACATAGCTACTTACATTCCTCCCTAAAGCATGTAATCTAGATAAGAAGGCCTTCGCTTTCACCTCACTAAATAACACAAAACTAGGGATCATCTCACATATCAAATTTCTAGGAGTCATTATAGATATACCTAAAGTGTGACCAACATATACATCAGACCTTGCAAAAGACCGATCAGAAATTGGGAACACTCTGTAGAGCCAAACCCTCCATCACTGACAGCAGCTGTAAAACTACAGTATCCACTGTCCTGTTGCCATCACTACTATATGGCTATATCAAATCCTGACAAAATTTACAGTCCACACTTAAATCTAAACTGGAGCAATGCTCCAAAAGTTGACTAAGTCTGCAACAAATTCAACCTTATAAAATGTATTGCCCTATGATAAATAAACTGGATAGAACTCCTTCATTACCTCTCCTATTACTCATTGCACACAGTATTTTTCATAAATCACAAAAATGCTCAACCCTGGCAGGAATTGTTCATCAATATTCACAAATAAGACTACTATGCTCACAAGACAAACCTTTTCTCTATCTACGCAAGTCCAAAATCTTGGCTGGGGATGCTCTGTACTCATATTATATCATTAAAATTTAGAAATCAATCATTGCACTAAGGTTAATAACTAACTTCCTCACTGTTAAAACAGACCTTAATCAATAATTATCAGATTAGTGCTTCTGCTCAACCCCAGGGTAACTCTCTGAAAACTTAACCATTACATCTGGGTGTATCTAAAAAAATGGACATATGCTTATTTTTATGAGTAAGTTGTTTCTCCTATTAGCAGAATTTGTTATAATTGCCTAACTCTATCCCAGTTTTCCCTCTATTAAGTCATCTCACTCTAAATCAGTACATTTTAGTTTTTGCCATTCATCCTCACTATAAACATTTTCACTCACACTATTCTTAAAACTAGTACTTCCACACACACCGCTGCTCTATTTACTAATAAGCTTTAACTTTATAATAATAATAATTATCTATTCTTTAACAGGCTTTAACTCTATAATAATAATAATATCTATTCATTAACAGGCTTTAACTCAATAATAATAATAATAATAATAATAATAATAATAAAATCTATTCATTAAAAGTCTGTAACTCTGTAATAATACTACCTGTTCATTATCAGGCTTTAATTCTATAATTTCAATAATATCTATTCACTAACAGGCTTTAACATAATAATAATAATAATAATAATAATAATAATAATAATAATAACAATAATAATTGTGGCAATAGGAGGTACTGCCAGCCATGCCAGGAGAAATATAGCAGTGGATTTATAACATATACCACCACAGCTAGATGGAATTTTGTAAATAATTGTATGTCATTTGTGTATAAAACTGATTTATACAGATGCTTGTGCTGAAAATAAAATATTGTAAGGTTTACTTGTGTTAAAATGTATCAATAGTGTGAACTGCTAGAAGGAAAAGAGATGTATATGCATTATTGTAACATTTTACATACATACATTGTAACAACATATACTGGAAGTGAAGAGGTTAAATTTAATCCACCTGACTTTGCAAAATATTCTTGAAATTAAATTACTTTATGTGTTAAGACATAAAGATGTTATCCCACAGTTTTGAATGGATACAGAGGCTGCGTTAGACAATATGTTGTAGCTCGTGTAGGAAGAGTAGAAATGTTTTATGACTTCCAGGAGATCTGAACAAAGCTCTGTCTGTATGTATGGTAACACATAGGTGCTAAAATCCTGTCAGCTTCTAGTGTTGGTGACAGTATGGGAACCAGACTCAGATGACCTGATGTGTGTGATGTCATTCTGTAAGCCAACAATAATAGTTAGATATTAGTAGGAGATTGCTCTCAGCATTCTGCATTTTGCCTTGGATCTGACAACAAGGACCACTCACCCACATCATCTTGCCTTCCAGTAGTAAGTAACTTAACTAGGGATCAGTAATTCTTTTAGATTAGTCAGGAAAATATAGTGAGATTAGAAGTACTGTTTTTCTATAACTGTGTGAAACTTCCAATCTGTGTTATTTTTAATATTCCCTGTGACTGAAACTCTGGTGTTTACTGTACATAGATATTTAGTATTTTCATGTTCTTGTATTATTTATTATTAAATATATTTAAATTTTTTATTGTGGCTGGTCCCTTTTTAGAAAATATTTAAGCTTTGAGAATTTTTGCACATATTTATTTGTTGATAACTGTGGCTAGTCCTGAAAGCCTTGCTGTTTGGACAACATTACCATTTGCATTAATATTAATTTCACTCAGTATAATTGGGTAAGCTTGTAAGAGCCTCAAAGTAGCTGGCAGAGCTTCTGGTGGCAGTGATAACTACCTTCTAGTCTGGGCAGAAGGGGCCACGGCAGGTGAATCAGTGCCAGCCTTTCTCAGGTAGGTGTGTGTGTGTGTGTGTGTGTGTGTGTGTGTGTGTGTGTGTGTGTGTGTGTGTGTGTGTGTGTGTGTGTGTGTGTGCAAATCAGATCTCAAAGAGTGTGTGTGTCAGCTGCTTGGAGCAGGAACATAAAGCACTGGTATCACAGAGAGGATGTGGAGGCCTTAGCTTTGAACCCCAGCTAAGGACTCAACTCTAAGCTGTGCCAGTGGGGAGTCTTATTGGGGGTCTCGTCAAATACAGAGAGGAAGCAGCCCGCGAACTGAGCTTGTTCACCAGTTGCTCTGTGCTCTTAAGGGAAATCGTGCTTGATGCAGAGAGGTCTGGATCTGGCAATACTGACCCCCAGATTCTGCAAGCCCTGCACCACATGCAGGATTAGTGTAGGGGTTCCAGCAACCAATATGTCTGCCTTCGATCCAGGAATAACCTGTAGGGGCGTGCACGAGCGCACCTGCACTGGTCCTGCATGGACTCAGCCCCTGTATACAAATTACCCCATTTGCAGGAGAAATCCATGAAAATGAGGTGAATTTGTGATCCAGGAAGCGGGAAACCAGCCGTGCAGGACTAGTGTAATCTGCAGAAATGTACTCCGCCAGTAAAGGAGTACATTTCTGCAAATTACAAAACAGAGCCATGACAGCTCCAAATAAAGGGTGGATATCATGTATAAAGCATGCCAATGGCCAACTATAAGGCCATTGGCATGGAAAACACTTGCAAAAAAAATCAACTTTTATTTTTTTTAGCCGATCTCGGCTGTGTAAGCGTAGGGCAGCAGCGTGCAAACGGAATTGGGGGGGGCTAAAATAAGCATTCTAACCAAAATCACTATTTTGCCATTATACTCAATGGCAGGCAGAAGACAACATAGCCAGTGAATAGTGGTTGCTAAGGGGGGAGGCTCAGTGTGAGACATGTAACTATGCATTAGCAGGCAATCCTATGCAAATGAGTGGAATGATACTGAATCCCAGATTTCCCCTGCATGCTAGTCAGCACCCAACAGTGTAAGAGCAGGAATAGCTTGGTGCAAGCCTAGGAGTTAGCTGACATCATGGGGGGATGTCAGGCATACTGTAAGTGGATTGGAGCCCTGTGGCTTGGGTTTGCTCCTAGCTTAGCACAGCTAAGCAAAGGGGTGTGTCTGAGGCTGCCTAGCACTCTTTACATTGCCTAAGTGGGTGTGCATGCTGTGCACCAGGTTTTAAAGGAAAAAAAAGTAAACCAGGAAATAGCAGCTCTGTGCACATTTGAGCACTGTGTTTAAGCAGCGTGCCCCCAGGCTTAACCAGGAAGGCAATGGGAAGGGAAAACAGCAGTAGGAAGGTAATCAAGGAGAACTGGCATAGCTGGCAGGTGAAATGTATCAGAATCAGCCAATTACACAGGCAGCAGACCAGCACAGCCCAGAAAACTACTATAAACTATGCAAACACCTTTCTCGCTGGTTTTCCCATACTCTATACCACCAGTATATATGAGCGGGGAACTTTTAACAAACAAAACAACAAAATGATAGGGGCTGCAGCAGCTATCATACAACAACATGTGGAAGAGGCTGAGGGTGGTGAGGATGGGAATGCTGTCGACCAACCCACAGTGAGGAGATGGAGAAGAGTGTATAGACTCAGGGTAACCTAGCAGGGCCTACATGAGCTGGAGATAGTGGAGCACTATAGGGTGGACAGGGACCTCCTACAGCAAATTGTTGAGCTGTGCTGGCCACTCCTGACACACCGAACTAACAGAAGGGAACCCATCCCAGTGGATACCAAGGTATGTGTAGGCCTAGGAATACTAGTTATAGGTACCTCACAAAGCCCAACTGGGGTTATCATGGGGATCTCACAGGCATCAGCATCCAGAGTATTCCACCATTTCCTGGATGCCATGTCAGCATATGCCGGTGAGCACGTATATTTCCTCAACACCCATGAGGTGTTTGCCAGCAATATGTGCCTCTTCCACCAAATAGCAGAATACCCTGAGGTAGTGGGTGCTACAGACTGCATGCACATCAGCATCAAAGCATCACCTGGTGATCGGGGTAGGGTCTACATCAACCGCAAGGGCTTCCCCTCCATCAACTAACAGGTCATGTGCAATGCCCAGGGCATTATAATGAATGTGTGTGTGGGCTGCCCTGGAAGCTATCATGATTCCCACATTTGGCACCTGATGCAGCTGTACCAGAGATTTGCCAGTGGGGACATCCCTTACGGTCACCTAGTGGGAGATGCTGGCTACACACTGGAGCCGTGGCTGATGACACCCATCAGAAATACACACACACAAACAAGAATGCCATAATGAGGCACACACACAGACCAGACTTATAATAGAGCATGTGTTTGTGATGCTCAAGTCATGGTTCCAACACATCCGGTGGAGTCTTGCAGTACTCACCAGCTACATGTGCTCAAATTGTCATCATATGTGCCATGCTACACAATATGATCCTGTGGAAACAGCTGCAGCAGGATCAGCATGGGGCAGGGCCACACAACCCCCACCAATGACAAGGCCTGCACAGGCACAAAGTGACTCATGGGAGGAACAACCTGAGCCTGCCCCAGTAAGCAGATGGAGGTGTGCCCACTGTAGGGACCCAGGGAATGATACCTCTCTCTGACTCGCACATACAGTAAAAGGGATACCAAACATGACACTACCTGTGCTCAACCATGTATAGGGAGTGTACTATTTGCATCAGACATAGGCAGCCCTCCAGCACCATCCTCAATACTGGCACACCCACAAGGTAAGTCATTCAACCTACCAAGTGCCGAATGGAGTGGGTATCTATGGTATGGATGTGAGCATGCAAGCGAATCAGGTGGCTGAATGGTATGCCAGCAGATATTAGACACCTATAGTGGCACCATGAGATCTGTAACAAATACTGGTGACAACATAGTAGCCAGTACTACACAGGGTGATAAAACCCACTGCAGGAAATGTGCTGGACCACATGTGTGTCCATATGACTCACACATGCCAGTCAGGGATGTTCACATACCCAACAACAGTTTCAGCCAGCAGGACAGGTGTAGACAAACACAAACAAAGGCTGTGCTATGGCCTCTGAATGATGCCTATGGGTAACCTCCCCCCAGGCCTACACAAACTACAGCAGGTCAGGCAGTGGGGTGTTAGTTCTGAAGGGTAGGAAGTCAGAAATTAATATGTAGGTCAGTCAAAGCTAAGACCTGTAGTACACTGATATGCCTCTAGTCAGCATGATAGGTTAGAATGCAGAATTAAATGGATTACCTGACATACCAGTACAATCATAGCAAATGTGTACAAGTGTCAGGTGTGCCCCCCATCCTATGTAGAAATGTAGAAACAGTCAGGTGTGCCTCCCAATCTTGTGTAGAAATGTAGTAGCAGTCAGGTGTGCCCCCCTAATCCTGTGTAGAAATGTAGAAACAGCCAGGTGTGCCCCCCAATCCTCTGTAGAAATGTAGTAACAGTCAGGTGTCCCCCCAATCCCATGTAGAAATGTAGTAACAGTCAGGTATGCCCCCCCAATCCTGTGAAGAAATGTAGAAATAGTCAGGAGTGCCCCCCAATCCTGTGTAGAAATGTAGAAACAGCCAGGTGTGCCCCCAATCCTATTTAGAAATGTAGTAACAGTCAGGTGTGCCCCTTTACACTCCTATGTAGACATGCAGAAACAGTCAGGTGTGCCCCTTCCCCCAATCCAGCGTAGAGATGTAGTAACAATCAGGTGTGCCCCCTCCCAACCACTTGTGTAGAAATGTAGAAACAGACAGGTGTGCCCCCTCCCCCAATCCTGCATAGAAATGTAGTAACAGTCAGGTGTGCCCCCTTCCCCCAATCCTGTGTAGGAATGTAGAAACAGTCAGGTGTGCTCCCCCCAGCCCTACTTAGAAATGTAGTAACAGTCAGGTGTGCTCCCCAAACCTATTTAGAAATGTAGCAATGGTCTGGTGTGTCCCCCCAATCTGATGTACACACGTAATAGTCAGGTGTGCCCCCCCACAACCCTATGTAGAAATGTAGTAATATGTATGTGTAGGTATAATACAGTGGAGCACAGATGCGCGGAGGTGGCCAAGGTAACAGGATAGGTTGTAGCATTTGCACAATATGCAGGTATGTGTGTGTTAAATTGGTGTGTGTTTCATATTGTGAGAGTGGTCAGTGTGTATGCATGTTGAGGTAAGAACTGGTGGCCATTGCCCAGTACTGCTGATGACAGGGACAAGTCCTCACAACTGCAGTGCCAAAGACAATTCCCACCAGTATAACACATGCTAGCAGTAAGCCATTGTAAATGTATGGTGGTAATATGTGTCACCATCTGAAAGATTGACATGACATGGCTGTTGGGTTAGATATACAAGCAGTACACAGGAGAAAGTACCCCAGACATACAGTATATATTGCGTCACTGTGAAATGGAGACACCCTTGGAATTGTACATACAGGTATGCATCACATTATCTTGTCCTGTAGTAGGGGATACCGTTGTTGTCCGCCTGAACACTTGCAGATCACTGGACTGGTGTATTGGGAAACAGCTGATGTACCTGCACATGCCAACATAACTGGAATGCCCCATGCATATCTGTGTGTCAGATGCAAGTAGTGTCCATAGCACACATGCACCCAGCTCATGAAAACACCACCCACAGGTACCCCTCTGGTCATATCTCTGCTGTGGGGAATGGGTACAATATGACCCCACCTGCATATAGGGCAACAGCAAAAGAATGTAGCATGCAGTGCAGGTGTCCCATGCAGGTGTGTCCCTAGCCGTAGGTAGCACCTTGCCAGCATCCACACCACCTGATCAAGACTGATAGAGAAGGTATTGGCATGCACACCTAGCACACCTACCCTGTCACCCCAGGGGAATATACTGTATGGTGGCCTAAGACTGTAGGACTGACAAAATGTGATGGCTTGCCACATCTGGCCCGCATCAACACCTAATGGCCCACAGGCCTCTGACAAAGGTCTGTGTCTCACACATACTGCCAATGCATGTTATGTCATGGACACCCAAATAACAACATAACACACTCCACATAAGCCATATGCAAGGCCATGTGGACAAACCACAGTAACATGTCCACCATGTCCCACTGCATGAACTGTGGACCAACACCAATACACACCTGTGATGGGGTGATAACCTTAGGTAAATTATCAGAGAATGTATGCATAATGTATGGAAGAGGATAGAATAATGGGGGAGTGGGAGCATGGGCTGAATGGAATGTTCAAGGTCCGACACAAAGCTGTGTGCACACACTGTCAGTGGCTGCAAACACATAAATGGGTGGCTACATACCTGCCCATGCACCACAGTAGGGGTAATGTCCTGACTCATGGCCCCTGCCTCTGGGTAACTGTGCAAATCTGTACAGCTGTGAGGTATTGCCACAGCAAGATAAGGCCATACTATCATGTCGATGAATGTACAAGTAGGGGATCCTCTGCCAGCACTGTACCAAGGTGTTGAACCGGATACACAGACCCAGAAGCAAGTGTCTGCAGCTCCATCATGAATATGTAGGCATCTGCCCACAATACTGGACACAGCTGCAGTCACCCTTGTCTGCCAAGACATCACTGTGAGCAAGAATGTCCACCTGACAGTACATGAGGACAGAAAACATCACAGTGTATAACAGTACACATCTGAATATATAAGCTAACAGCAGTACCATGCAGCTGAAGCAGCACAGACACAATCACCTACAGTACACACTATCCCCTGCACAATTTGTCCCCATATTGCCAAATGATCGACGGATACCCTGCAGAAACAGTTTGCTACCTGTAGGTGTACAACACAAAGGTCTGCACTGGAGTACAAACTACCTGGAATCAATCCACACATTCAATACAGAAGGTCATACTGGGCATGCTCACACATAAACAAATGAATCCCATGTCTGCAAACAACAGTGGACCATACACATCTGACAGTTGCAGATGTTAGTGCATACACTCCTCAGTATGCACCAGGCATGCTTTGCACACACAGTGGATAGGAATACAGACATATATCCAAGGACAACACACTATAATAAGCCAAAAGGAGATGTATATAGATGTGTACATACATATATGTGTGGAAGAGAGTGACTGTGATAAGGAGCCATCCATTATGAGGCCTGACCCACCCAGCACACAGCCAAATGGCTACAACCACATGAGATGTAAATGTCACTCACTGTAGACATTAGCCACCAGTATCTGTCAGCATTACAGACTATGCGGTGCAAGTGCTAGCTGTGCAACATGATTCTACAAGGAAGTAGTCACCTAGCAGCTGTATACATGTACCTGTGGAATATAACCCAGTGTGTGCCCGCATGTGGTGTGTCAACCTCTAGATGAATGGGTTATGGCCCATGCACACACACTGTCTTCCCCATAGCCCTACTATGACAAGCCTGCTGAGGTCATCCACTTTGAAATACACAGTTGGGAAAAGCATAGCCCAGTAATCTCTGTGGCACGTCCTATAACTGTGTACTGTTGTAGTGTGATAAACTAGTTAGGTAGGAGTTCTAATCCCATACATGGCAACTGTGTGTGTGTGTGTGTGTGTGTGTGTGTGTGTGTGTGTGTGTGTGTGTGTGTGTGTGTGTGTGTGTGTGTGTGTGTGTGTCCCTCTCTGTGCAGAGAGAATGCATTTTTAGGCAAGTCACACTCACTACAATTCAAATGCCCTACTTTGGCAAGGCTGTGAAATACACCTTTGGGAAAGGTGTAGCCCAGTATTCTCTATGATGCATCCCATAACTGTGTACTGCTGTAGTGTGATAAACTAGTTAAGTAGGAGTTCTAATCCCAGACATGGCAACTGTGTGTGTGTGTGTGTGTGTGTGTGTGTGTGTGTGTGTGTGTGTGTGTGTGTGTGTGTGTGTGTGTGTGTATAGAGCAATGCTTTTTAGGCTAGTCACACTCACTACAATTCAAATGCCCTACTTTGGCAAGGCTGCTGATGTCATTCACTGTGACATACACCTTTGGGAAAGGTGTAGCCCAGTTATCTCTGTGGCGCATCCTATAACTGCGTGTGCTGTATTGTGATAAACTAGTTAGGTAGGAGTTCTAATCCCAGACATGGCAAGTGTGTGTGTGTGTGTGTGTGTGTGTGTGTGTGTGTGTGTGTGTGTGTGTGTGTGTGTGTGTGTGTGTGTGTGTGTGTGTGTCTCTGTCTGTCTGTCTGTGTAGAGAGCAATGCTTTTTAGGCTAGTCACACTCACTACAATACAAATGCCCTACTTTGGCAATTCTGCTGATGTCATTCAGCGTGAAATACACCTTTGGGGAAGGAGTACTCCAGTAATCTCTGTGGCATGTCCTATAACAGTGTAATGCTGTACTGTGATATAGAGCTCTGGTAAAGGTTCTATTCCCACACATGGCAGTTGTGGATGTTTTTGTGTGTGTTTCTGTCTCTGTAGGGAGCAATGCTTTTTATGATAGTCACACACACTACAATTCAAATCCCCTATTTTGACAATCCTGCTGATGTCATTCACTGTGAAATACACCTTCGGGGAAGGAGTGTTCCAGTAATCTCCATGGTGCGTCCTATAACTGCGTAATGCTGTAGTGTAATAAACTAGTTAGGTAGGAGTTCTAATCCCAGACATGACAAGTGTATGTGTGTTTGTCATTCATATCCTGTGTGGAAGTGACTGTGAGTGTGTAACAAGTGGACTCATTGTGGAGCAGGTTTTGCAAACTTCTTATATGGTGGCCCTAGTACATGTCACAATGTCTACTGTACAGGGATAACAGATGTGAAATAGCCAAGAGGCTGGGGTGCAAATCCATACCCCTACATGTGACATCAAAGCCAGGCAAACAAAGTTAGCAACTCTTGTATTACCCTGAGAAGACTTTCAACCCATGTCTCATAAACACACACACACACACACACACACACACACACACACACACACACACACACACACACACACACACACACACACACTTATCTAGGCAACAACCGCTATGTTGGTAGTACCCTGCATATTGCCCACTGATAGTAACCATAGTATGATTGCAGTGGGCTACAGAGGGCATGGCACCCTGTCTATCAGTCCAATAGGCATGTACATGCAGACAGTGCACCTTCCCTATGTTCCCCACTGGACACCTGCAACACCTGTGGTGCCATCAAATGTGACCCAGAAAGGACATATCATGCCTGAAACATATGCCCTGTATGGACAGATGCCACTGATACCAGGCAATACCTGTATCATGCTATCAATGTAGGTGCATGGTCAACATGCTGTCCATTAACAGTTCCCACCACATGAGGCCAGGACTGGCACATCTGATAATAACAATCTGGGTACACAACATGGGCCAGGCACCCCAGGTACAGTTCCACATGTCACTGTACATGCATGTGGGACGTGTGCACATCCCAGACACCACCCATGTCATGGACTAAGGAACACATACATGGCAAGCAATGGCCACACACAATAGTTACCCAGGTGACTGGATGGTGAATACAATACCCACCTATGTGGGCAAATCCAGACACTACACCCCTGAGCCACACTGCAGACCACTGTCATGTGGCCTGATGCCAAGGTATACTCATCACCTAGCCTTGTATAGCCATCTGGCACAGTCGAACACTACACACCCATGAAGCAATGCACCCATGCATGTCAGTACTGGCACCCTGTGTCTGTGTGTGTGTGTGTTGTATGATGCCTATGACCACATTCACACTCACTACAACTCCCATTGGCATACTGAAGCATGCTGTCTCATGTCAGATACCTCCACATACCCTTTGCCCATATAACCTCCGTATAACCCCTGTGGTGCATATGATACCTGCACGGTACTGTGTTGTGGCAATCTAACTAGTGATGAGTTTTATTCCTGACCCTGCCAAGTGTGTCAATGTGTGTGGGGTCCCCGAGAGAGTGTGGCTGTGTTGACGCTGACACCTGTTCATGCGGACAAGCATGTGTACTACACCTACCGTACAGCTACCATATCACGATTGCAGATGTCACTCACCATCACATATGCTTTTGGAGGGTTCCTCAACATGTAACCTATGTAGTGGATCCAATAACTGCATAGACATGTGATAGTAATACATAGTCAGCCAGGGGTTTGATACCCTGTACTGGTAGGTGTGTGTCACAAACATGCTTAATTTTTACTCTCCCACCCCTCCCTGACTTATCTTTGTCTCTGTCTGCCTCTCTCACTCCCTCTCTGATGAATGTGGAGACTTACACCTGCTTTGCTTAGGTAGCAGCATGTATGTAGTAAGTGATGCTCATGAGCAGCTGATGACCTCTGCATGAATTGCAGCCCTCCTCTACCTGATTGCACGTGGAACAGCTGTGGTAACATTCCCATAGCCAATTGCATGGAAACACACTCCAATATCTAGGAACATCATGTTGGTCTTGGACCTTTTCATTCACTGTGAGCAGGAACTAGATCTGTTGTTTGGCAAACAGCATCCCAGGTGGATTGGGATTTACCTCTAACAACATACACTGTGGAAACAGGCCAACACACAGGAGGAGGATGTGCCTGACTTGACTACAGACTGTAAGTGCTCCTATACTGCATTTGGAGTAATGTTGGTTTAACAAGGTGTGTGTGGATATGGCCGTCCTACATGTTTTAATACCTGTCATGTCAGTGCTATGTTTATGAGGAAACCTCCCTCTATAGGGTCATCTGCAGACTGGGCAGTGTATGGTGTCTTTTGTTTCTTGTGTTACCCATAGAGCACCTATCTGTGAACTGCAGAAGGTAGTGTGAGGATTGCAGTCAGTAGATGGCAACAGCTGTGAGAGTTACTGACTTCATATCCCTCATAGGACATATGTTGCAACAAACCCTGTTATAACAGTAAATATATGAGGTTATCACAGCAACATGTCAATATAGGCCCTGTGTTTGTGTTTCCAGCTACAACTCTGTCAACCTTTGTACATATGTCATGCAGTAAGAGGTGCATATATTCTGTACACCATATTTATCAACATCATATCTGATAAAAAGCCAGTGAGATATCAGACTGCTACACATGTTATATACAGTAGGAGTTATATTTGAGGACATAACCTGGGCATTCTGTGGTTGTGTATACAGTACTGAGGTCTGTATACTTATGGAGATTGTCGACAGTGTGTGTATTGTGAATATGTACCTTGCCCTGTGTACAGACTGTGGTAGATGTAATTGTTCTTGGTCCTGTTCTATCTGATGTTACATGCTGCTCCACTGTATGTTACCCTATTGGCTTACATGTTTGTAGGGCCAAACACACACATGTCCCATACCACAGACAAGCATTGGACCACACTGGTTAGCGGCCCAGTATATGTAGGGCTAGTGTGTGAGTGGCACATATAAGGATGGTACTGATCAGATAGTCCATATACTGTAATATTATGCTAGCTTACCATATGTGGCTGTGGCTATGTTCACATTGGTTGTGGTTATGCACTTTCACACAGGTTTCTGTTACTCTGTGCTGTGACATGCCAGTAGAGCCCGCTATATATGCAGGTACATGTGTATTCCCCATAGGAAATACACGCCACTGTTGAAGCAGTCTGCCTGTAGCCTGCACAGTGTTTTGTTACATGCCTAGCAGCTTACTGTACTTATCCAGTGAGATGTCATGTCCAGATACTTGCCAGATGTACTGCTGCCGAGCCACCATAACAGTCATGCATGTCAGACAAAGCAGTGGGATGCTGTACAGATTTATGTCACTAACTAGTGGGTAGTATGTGTCCATGACACTTTTGGACCATCAGTTATTATGTGTCAGGACAGACAGGGGTGTGTGAATGCATAACCTATGGGGCAAATGTATACCAGTATTTATGTGATGGCTGTTAACATCCACATTGTCAGGCTTGGTCCAAATGTCTTGCACTAAGGGGTTCTGTGCATACCTCTGGACTGACCAGTGTGTGTCAGACTGTCTACATATATTGGCCATACTTCTGTAGTCCACAGGAGCATTACCGTGCTAGCAGTGGTACTGTACTATGATGTCCTTAAGATGTCTGTCAGTAGCCAATGGCGCACATGTTAAAAGCAGATGTGACCTCCCACACACACCATGTCTGTAAAGACAATCCCTAATACAGTAGCAAAGTTGTACAAATATCCCTGCAATACATAACTGACATCCCCTTGCACTAAGAGTTGGGACTATTGGGGATGAGGTAGGGCTCGACTCCATGTACAGGACATATAGGGAACATATATGTATATATAATTATCCATATATCTATATAGATATATACACATATACATATTGACATACATAGACGGATATGTATATGTATATATATATATATATATATATATATATATATATATATATATATATATATATATATATATATAAACTCAGATATATACATATACAGAGCAATATATGTCTACACATATACAGAGATACAGATGCACACATACGTATGGATATCTACATATATATTGACAGTAATAGGTATATCAGAATAGATATGTATGCACATATAGTTATAGATATCTACATTTATAACCACATAAAACACATATCTGTACACATAGGATGTGCATACATATATAGCTATATACATACATATATATATATATATATATATATATGTACATACGAAGAGCTGTACACATGGCCATATATATGTTGCACTATACAGATGTGTATATAGACATATGTATGAGTATACATTTGTATGTACATGTAGACATATATCAACCTATTATATGTATATATCCATATTCCTGTCATGTGTAAACCTCACGGTTATGTATACCCTCCCAGATGTATCTCACTGTATGTATCTGCTACGTGTACATTATGATAAAACAACATTTGTGATGCAATAGTCATATTAAGAGCAAGTACTACACAATTGTGGAAGTAAAGGCAATTGTTGAATACTACTCAATATGTGTATTGACAGCTATACTGGTAAAACAACAGCTGTCTTCACAGTGGTCATGGCATAGTGGTTAAGTGTTGTTACTTTAGTGTGCAGTGTCCTGGGTTCAAGACCTGCAAGGGCTGCTCATTTTGTTGCTGGGCAGAACAAGGGCTGTCAGATACAGAGTGTCTAAGGCAGTTTTGAGCAACTTTAAGCATGTTTGCATGGGTTTGCATGAAGCAAAGCAGTGCTAAGCTATGGGTAAACGTACGGGCACTTACACAGTGCAGGCTTTGCTTACCAGTGCACAGATCAGTTCAGCTGTTATATTGCAGCAATGTTGATACTTGCTAAGTATGGCTTAGCCCTAGTAACCAGTTCACACCACCCAGTCTGATAACAGCAGGGTAATGACATCTGTAATAAGTGTATGTAATGCCATGTACAATATATGCGCCTATGTGCTGTCATTACAGTAGCAAGGGGTGTGAGTGATATGTGTGGGACCCAGATGTATATGAGGCCTGTAAAGCACTGTTATCCATGTGAATGTGTTACATACAGGGGTAGTAGCCCAGGGTATGTGCTGTCACACTGGCATGTAGTGAATCATGGCAGTGCTACTGTTGACAGTGCTTACCCAGGCAAGAGAAGAGTGCTAAATGTAGTACTGATAACAGGGAGACCTGCAGGCATAGCTGGACTCTGAGGCCTCCCAGTTGTATCCCTGGTGTGTGAGCTGTGCCACAGTATATACCCCCTACTGGGTAATGATCCGACATGTGGAATGTAACTGTTGACTACCGTCTGTACAGCACATGTTAGTGAGGGCTTCTGACATGTAGTTATGGCATACATATTGTTGTCAAACATCTGTCAACACACTCATCCTACTGCATAGCTACTTGCCAAGCTGATAACTGTCAGTCCCTGTACAGATGTGCAGATGACAGGTATCCAACTGGGATATGTACAGGCAACCTAAGCTTGATTGACATTGACATGTCTGCCCAGCTGTGTAAGGAGTGGCACATATAAGAGATGTCACCCTGTACACACCACATGCCATGGGTACCTCCACTACACTACCACAGTCAACAGAACATGCTTGGGTACATGTTTCCATCACAGACACTAACCATGTGTTGTAATGCATGTTGCATACATGTCAACTTGATCACCTCAGTGGCCATGTGCAGGAGGTACCTGGAGGATTGGCTGATGCATGTCATTCTCACCCTGAGGGTCACCACAGTAGTGTCTATCGATAGATTGCCTGCTGCCACCTGGCAGGTGGTAGGATACCACTGTACATACAACCCTTACAAAACCCAGCTCTCCATGGAAAATAATAACCACAAATGCTCTCCATTGTGACAGGATCCAATAAAGGTAGTCCCACAAAACTCAAGGATATATGCTGGTGAAGATGCAATCGCTCAAAGACTCTTCAATCCATAAACCAGACAGTCTAATAGTACAAGTAGATTTATTTGACAAACGAACAAACGAAAACTCAGTACAAATAAATAAGTACTGTTTAGACAAAAGGATTAAGCGCTTTCATTTCCCCCCACGGGAAACTTCATCAGAATAATTAATGGACTTCTTCTTATGTATATATACAAGTCTTTCTTAGTTAATTGACTCAATTAAACAACTCAATTGATTTAAAAACATGGTTCAGCTCATCTTAATTAGGAAATTCCAAAGGGCTTACAGTTAAAAAATTCTCTTAAAAAAAAAACACTGTGTCTGAAAATAAATGAATAAAACATGTGTAGGCAACACCAAACCTTTCTCATCATCTTGATGAAACATAAAACATGAAATATAGTATATGTAAAATATATGAAATATGTAAATAAATATAAAATATTATATATATAAACATTAATGAATGAGCTGAATAAAATTGTTGTTGTTGAAACACATTAATGCTATTAGATATTTGAAATGTTGTCCTTATGATTATCTCATAATAAAATAATATATAATACATGTATATATTATATATATATTTATTATATTAAAATATTAAGATATGTGATACAGATTTGTTGTCGTTACATATGATGTTGAAATGGATGGCCCTAATAAATCAAATAACAAATGAATGTAATGTATACACATTTCTTGTTATATAAACACATATGATATAATATAAAAAAAACATGAATTCTAGTTCAAATCTATTGTTTTTTTTTTTTTGTTCTTTTTTTGTTGCTAGTTTTAACTTTATTAGCCCTTAACCTTAGGGCAGGTAAAATTGACACATAGTCATTCATTCCTGGGGGTATATTGGCATCAAGACGTAGTTGCCATATCAGTTCTCTATAAGTTAACTGGTTTTCCCAATCACCACCCCTACTGTCCCTTCGTAGCATTTCCAATACCCAAAATTTGAAGTTGGCTTCCTTACAGATCAATGTGTGTCTAAAGAGTGCATTTGTTTACTTTTTCCTATTGACATCATACATATGTTCATATATTCTTTGTCTTAAATGTCTCTCTGCCTTTCCTACATAATAGGCCCAACAGTGAGAGCAATAAACTAAATACACTATCCCTTTTGTGTAACAAGAGTAATGCTGCTGACTGAATCAATTAAACAACTCAATTGATTTAAAAACATGGTTCAGCTCATCTTAATTAGGAAATTCCAAAGGGCTTATAGTTAAAAAATTCCCTTAAAAAACTTTAAAAAAAACACTGTGTCTGAAAATAAATGAATAAAACACATGAAGACAACACCAAACCTTTCTCATCATCTTGATGAGACATAAAACATGAAATATAGTATATGTAAAATATATGAAATGTATAAATAAATATAAAATATATATATATATATCCATTAATGAGTTGAATAAAATTGTTGTTGTTGAAACACATTAATGTTATTAGATATTTGAAATGTTGTCCTTATGATTATCTCATAATAAAGTAATATATAATACATATATATATTATATATATATTTATTATATTAAAATATTAAAATATTAAGATATGTGATACCGATTTGTTGTCGTTACATATGATGTTGAAACGGATGGCCCTAATAAATCAAATAACAAATGAATGTAATGTATATACATTTCTTGTTATCCAAAGATAGAGGAAGAAGACCACCACAAAATAAAACATAAACCAAATTTAATGGAAATAATATATTTATATATATTATTAATATATAATAATATATTTCTTGTTATATAAACACATATGATATAATATAAAAAAAACATGAATTCTAGTTCAAATCTATTGTTTTTTATTCATCTCATTTATTAATGGATATATATATATATATATATATATATACATATGTATATATATATATATATATATATATATATATATATATATATATATATAAAATATTTTATATTTATTTATATATTTCATATATTTTACATATACTATATTTCATGTTTTATGTCTCATCAAGATGATGAGAAAGGTTTGGTGTTGCCTTCACGTGTTTTATTCATTTATTTTCAGACATAGCGTTTTTTTTTAAGTTTTTTAAGGGAATTTTTTAACTATAAGCCCTTTGGAATTTCCTAATTAAGATGAGCTGAACCATGTTTTTAAATCAATTGAGTTGTTGAATTGAGTCAGTTAATAAAAGAAAGACTTGTATATATATATATATGTAAGACGAAGTCCATTAATTATTCTGATGTAGTTTCCCATGGGGGGAAATGAAAGCGCTTAATCCTTTTGTCTAAACGGTCCTTATTTATTTGTACTGAGTTTTCATTTGTTCGTTTGTCAAATAAATCTACTTGTACTATTAGACTGTCTGGTTTATGGATTGAAGAGTCTTTGAGCGATTGCATCTTTGCCACCATATATCTTTGAGTTTTGTGGGACTACCTTTATTGGATCCTGTCACAACGGAGAGCATTTGTGGTTATTAGTTTTATTTTATTCTCCGTTTTCTCCATTTTTTTTGTTTCTCCATGGAAAATAGCTAGGTACACAGCTATGACCACCTGCAGCGATGCACCCCTGTACTGACATGTGTTGTGTGCATGACTGAGTATAGCAGTGTCTGTGTGTTAGCACACCTGCTCTTGGAAATTCCATGAGGGCCTTCACAACCAATGCAACACCCACTGCCATAGTCAGTTGTGGCTGCTGCTGCATGGGACATTACATGTACCCTGTTAAGCTCCTCCCCATACCGGCTCTACGGGCCTTGCAGTACCAGCCCAACAGTGTTGTACAAATGGGTTGATAGGCATGGGTTACCCATTGTGTTCTGGCATGTGTGTGTATGTGTGCATGTCCGTATATCTTTAGGGTACAGCATTCCAAGGCCACATACTCCTATTACAATACCCATTGCCAAACAGTAGTACACATAGTGTTGTTGCTGCCCATAGGTGAGGTATGACAATGCAACACCCTACTACGCATGTGGCATGTGCATTAGATGCATATTCCTGTAGTACCACTGTTGGGCTATGCTATGAGTTGTATCTCAGTCGCGGCCAATGTATGATGGTGGGTATGGCAGAGTGTCATCATGGGTTTCAGGGAGTACAATATCCACAGGGGGATGTAGGTGCTGTGTACACTGTCATTACACCAAGGTACACCCGGTATATGTCCCATGTACTCCGTTATGGTTACCACTGTCACCATCAACCATACAGGTAACTGATACCACAATCCAGGTCAGTTATGCATGTGCTGTGTGCAGCCTATCTGTAACACATTCGGCACATGGTCAAGTTAGTTAGCAGTGACAGGCCCTGGTCTCTCAGATGTGTGTCTGCCTGTTATGTGTCTGTTAATGTGTATATGAAGGCTTGTTACACTATCTATTGTCCATATAAACCCATTACATCCCCATTAGCATACTGTACATGTCTGGGAATGTTCTGCATGTAACATGTAAACTGGGACACACCTCACCCTAAACACTGTGCGGTGTGTGCACTGTAAGCCACACACTTCAGTATCACTACATAGCTAGGTAGGGGTCTAGTCCCAGTGTTGCCAAGTAACAATGTGCATGTATGTGGATGGGTCTACATCAGGTTGCAGGGTATACACGCCCCAGTAGGTCACCTGTCCATGTGGCACAGGCAATAACCCATTTTAGTAACCTGTGACGTGTTCAACTGTACCCCAGATATGTCACAGCCATGGTGTCACCACAGTGCCATACCCCATTGTGGAATATGACTGCAGACCATCCTTGTGCTGACACATGTACACCTACAACACAAATGGATAACATTATAGGGACCGCAATCAACCAGTGTTACTAACAGCTATAATGCATCATAGCTGGATGGCTACACTACCTGACATATATGCATTATACTTCACTCCTTACAACATGTTACACTGCAGTACTGTGGTACACTGTAGTACAGCCACTGTGTGCATCAGAACCATATTAGCCTGACCCTGCATTGATGGTATGGATGACAGGGATGTAGCACAGGCATCATCATATGCACAGGGCATCCTTGTGCTGACACATGTACATCCGCAAGACAAATGGATAAAATTATAGAGACCACAATCAACCAGTGTTACCAACAGCTAAAATGCATCATTGTTGGATGGCTACACTACCTGTGATATATGCATTACACTTTACGCCTTACAACATGTTACACTGCAGTACTGTTGTGCACTGTAGTACAGTCACCATGTGCATCAGAACCATATTAGCCTGTCACTGCATTAATGGTATGGATGACAGGGATGTGGCTCAGGTATCATCATATGCACAGGGTGTGATGGTGGTTTGCCAGAGGCTGAGGGTGAGCCATATATTTGACACCATATGTGTGGGTCAGGGGTGCACTGTGGTGAGCTGGTCATGGTGCTGTGGTGTGTGTAGGTATGAGGTTACACTAGGTGTGTTTGTATAGTGTGTGGGTATGCATGCACACAGTTCTGCCATGTGGCTGCACTACACAGGTGTTTATGGACAGCTGCAGACCATACCTGGCAGGGTGTGCAGTTCACTGCCTCTGGCCACGGACACATGGAATGTGCCTGCCAGGGGTTCCAGGTACAGGCCTCAATGTGCTACTCTCACCTGCTGATGACAAATGTCCGCTGGTACCAGGTCCCTCCTAGGACTGTCCAGGACCACATGCACGTGGCCTGCTATAGTGTGGTGTGGACAGCACCCCTCCTGCACTGCCAGGGCTGGTAATGCCTCTATGGGAGCCCCTTGGTGTCCTACATGCCCACGTTGACTGCCAGCTGTTGGTGTTGCTGGCCTACATCGACACAGCCATCTCCACACCCCCACTACACATTCAAGCACAGACACACTACGGCCGATGAAGGCCATCATCTCACCATGCCGTCTATCCATGAGTTCGGTATAAGCACGTAATGGCACCATACAGTTCACTGATGTTGTCATGTATAGATGTGAGAGCAGCCCCCTGCAGCCTCAGGCCCTGTCTGGTGTAATGTTTGATTTGTGCCTGCGCTGCCATGACAGCCTGAAACATGCGCCTGCAGGTACCAGCTATGTCGCCTCTGCCAGGGGCATGATGTCCAGCGGCCCTACCATGAGCACCCTGGGACATCTGCCTATGTGGTGCCCTGACAGACATCTGGCTATGCCTGCTGTGACCAGACATGCCATTGATACCACTCATTAACATATCAGTCCTCTAAATGCCTACACAAGTGGTGACAACACAAAACCTGTTACTACATTACCTGTCTGACCTGTGTGTAGTGGTTTTAGATGGCCTCACTGCTGTCATTCAGTGTTCACCCTGTGTATGTACAGACATCATAAGCACGGCCCCTATATGTGTGGGCTACTATGTTCCATCCATGATATCATGCACTGGTGTATCATGTGTATGTAATGCTCAGTACATGCCAGATATGATGCTCAATCAGCCTATCATGTGACAACTGTAATATTTGGATACACTACGTGGTGTTGACTAGTACTTCCCCAGTGCATCTGTAGTGCTGCATATGTGGGTTGTAGGTGACCTCTCTGCTGAATGTGATATTACAGGTGTAGCTGGTGTCTACCTTCCCTCTCAATGCCTGTTCTATGCTACAGACCATATTATACTATCAGCTGTCCTGTGATTACACACATGACAAGTATTCCTGGTGTGTAATGTGGCAATCCATGTACATGCACTGCATGATCCCAGAGGGAGGTACTGCTGTATGAACACCCCACAATCACACATGTGCCGGACAGCCACACAAACACACACACATGCACACAAGCATCCTACATGCATCAACCTCCCTCCACTTCACCAGAGTGACCCTACAGACAAACTAATTACCCACCAGATTGCACACACACACACACACACACACACACACACACACACACACACACACACACACACACACACACACACACACGCACGCACGCACACACACACACACACACACGCACACACACACACACATACAGGTGAGGTTGCACAATGATAGTACACACAGTCCTCTTATTACCTCTCTGTTAACATGCATAACATATGGTTCCCACCAGCATGCAGTGCAGCTATAGTCAATCCATGCTAGCAACAGTATACATGTGTGTGATGCATGTGCTATGTCACTAGGTGAAGCCCCTTCCCCTGGATACCACTGCACCCATGAACATGGTATTGCTGTGCACCTGTTCTGTAATCTGCCATGTACTGTGCATCACACCTCACAGGTTTACAGCCCATTGCTGACTGCGTACTACTGTGTCAGTTATGTCAGCTTTAATGCTCACAGCCCCTATGTTTTCCAGCAACACATACCTGGGATTATATGTGGACAGAGGTCATTTGTGAATGCCTGATGTCTGATTCACAGCTTTCAAAATCAGCGGACCATGTATGACGAATCCAATACTCTTACACTGACAACCATCAGAGCATACCATGGCTATGGGGGTGTACACACCCTTATTGATATGACGCACCCATACTTGATCTGCCATAGGACCACATCACTGCATATCTTAACAGTTCATGAGCCTGATATGTGACATATGTCCTGTACTTTCACATGCAGTGTCTACGGAATATGTCAGGTGTGCGGATGCTGACTGCGATGCATACACACCATGTGGGCATATGTGTGCACACCCTTATCATGACAGTTTGTTGCACCTCTTGTTGTGTGTACTACAGCAGTCACTACTTCTGGCAGGGGTATACCAGCGTGGGCCATCTGCATTTGCCAATGTATGTTCAGTCTTCCCTACACATGTCCCCCTATTCTGCATGATTGCAAGGTCTACTCATGTGCACATCCCTTGGTGTTCACACACTGCCATCACTATTGCTTTGGGGGTAGCGTTATGGCTGCCACAGGTCCTGAACCTGACTATGTGCAGATACAGCCATTCTTAGCATCCTTAGGATCCCTGCTGCAGTGCACTGGTGTGTCATGCTGACACCCCTCCCCCCTCCTTCAGCCTTTTTGCAGATGCATGACAAGTAAACCATACACGTGTGTCACTTTGCAGTGTCCCGTACACTGAACACCACATGTAACAGCGTAGTCCCAGCTGATAATGTGGACCACTGTAATGGCTTATGCCACAGTGTATCTCTGCAGCAGTTGCCATTGTCCTACAAGTATATACACTGGTGATGCACTGTATATGGGTGTTGTTCCAAACATGTCCCTACTGTAGGCCATGTCTCCCACCATTATGTTACTCCCTGTGGACACATTCGCAATGACAGAATGTTAGTTATCATGCAGGTGTCTGGCATACCCTTCCAATACTCCATCATCATCAGCCTTGTGATGCCGTGCATTTCACAGCAATAATACGTGCACATGTACAGCGTGCATTCTGGGTAGGTGTGTTAGATGTGTGCATGAAATATACCATCACCATTACATGCCTGGTGTATTGACAAGCATCTACATAAACCATACTCACCAGCTACAGGCTGCTGCCTTGGTGGTATCCTGGAGGGACCTACATAAGAGGGTGAGAGATGCAAAGTCAGTGGCTACAACTGAGGCAGTGAGACAGGGTGGGTGCAGTATTACAATACATCAACAGTACATTTCCACAACACTACCACATATGGACATCTGTTTATCACTACTATGCAGCAACTAAACATATCTATGACATGTCAGATATGCATGATCTACCTGTACCGATGTGGATGTATACACAGCAGTGGTCTACAGATGTGCCCTGTGGCCTTACCTGCACACTCCTCGGCCAGTGTGTGGGTGGCACCCACCTCTACAAAGGTGTCTGGTGGTTGGTGGCTGGCCAGATGGGCAGGTGCCATGAGGCTGGCCAGGAGCTCTTCCACATGTGTCAGGGGAGATGGATGACATGGACCCCCCTGTGGTGAGGGGATCTTCCCAGACTGCAGCAGTATGCCGATGGGCATTGCAAAGCAGGTCAGAACAATGATGCCAGCCCTGCTAATAACTGCAGTTGTGCAGTCCGACATCATTGATCCTGTGGACTAGGTCATTCCACAGGGTGGTCTGCTCCATCTGATCATGAGCAGCCCGGCCAAACAAGGTTGCATAGTGATGAATGAGTCCATCCAGCAGGATGTCATTTTCTGCTGCTGTGTAGGCTGTCAGCCTTCCATGAGACATTGTGCCTGAAAGACATAAAGATGGAAACAGGTGTGAGCAAGTCATGCAGCAAGGTTACCACTGTTCTTAATACACATCACTGTCACCGTCCCACTATATCAGTGACAACAAACCATAAACACAACTCAATAAGTATGGCTACAGCATACCTACCAGTGGTGCAGATATTGTACTATACTATGCTTTGTGCAATGTGTTTATAGCCATGTTCCCTGTGTGGACACTATCATTGCTGGCCTGTTATAGATTATTCACTTGCATGCCATTGTCAGGGCCACAATGGTACCATATATGCCTGTGGTATGCTTGCTATGTGTGTGCTGCACATTTGACATACTGTATTATTGTGGTTATCTATGCATGCTGTTGGACATGTTCTGGGATTGTGTAGACTATTGGTACCAACATATGTTCTATAACAGTGATGCAATAGCATGCATATGTACTATTGGCCAGCAGAACCACTTCTCCAAACTCATCTGCCCATGTTACCCAGCCACATCACATGTGTGTCCCACCCTGGAGCCTCCTCATGTACTGCTCCAGCAATATCATCAGGTGGAACCAACCCAGGGGATGTATTTCCCCCCTGGGGGCACACACAGACATGTTCCTGTCCTTTACAGTCAGATCCAGGGTCTGTTCCATAACGGGCTCCACAGACACATGTGGGATGTGCTACATCACTCTGAGGCTCCCAGTACACATTCACAGGGCCAGCATGCTCCTCCTGCTCAGCCTCCAGACCAGGCACCTTCAGGACATGGACTGCTGTTGTGAGTAGCAGTGGGTGGGAAGCTTGTTCCCATTGTGTCCATATTGGGGCCCATGGGGCATCCACATCACTGACCACATACACACCATCAAGGGTGTTTACCCACCACATGTGTCACATACCACCCCTGTAGTCTGCCTTCTATATCTACCATTCCTGACCACCTCCACAACTATACCTGCCATACTCCCCCAAATTACCATTCCATACTTCACAGACAAGGGCAATGTGGTCCCAACAAGAGGTTCACATGCGACATACCCATCCATGTTGCACATACTAACAGCTGTAGATATCTGTGTGTATTGCTCTGTGTGCTGTTTCTTCGTACATAGCATGCAGCACTGTGTTAGTAATATTGGGGACATGTATTTGCATACATATATGTTTGTGTGTGTGTTTGTTTATATGTAGATGTGCATATAAGTATATATCTATACATGTGTAGATATATGTGATGCTATAGATATGCGCTCATATATATGTCTACACATGGATAACTGTATAGTTGTGGACATACATGTGTATATATATATATATATATATATATATATATATATATATATATATATATATATAATTATATATTATATATATGCATCTATGTACACATATGCATACCTATATGTGAAGTACATTCAGACATCAGGTCCACAATCTCACAACACCTTCCTGCACAGCTGCATTGTTCTGCCTTGCCACAGCACAGACAGGTGCCACATATGGACACAGCCTGACATTAGGGGGGGTATATGTAGGACCAGATTTCAGATTACCCTATTACACCCCTATGGCATTCCTGCATGCTACAATACAGATTAACTTGAGTATCCCGCAAGGGGTGGGCTGTGGATCCCACACGTCCATCATAATGGCATTACTTCCACCACCAGCTATTGGCCAAGTAATATACATACTTCCCATTACACAACACACACTATGATGGCTTACATCTTATCAGTCAGTGCTGCTCTGCACAGTTGATGGGTATGACCCACTACCCACAGGGATGGACTCTATTGTCCTTAGCAGTTGTTCAGCTGAACATCATTACAACAACAACACCCAAAGGCACATATAAATCATTCCGCATCATCTATCCCATTATTATGGACCAAGTACTATGGTCACTTATATATATATATATATATATATATATATATATATATATATATATA